>NW_007731328.1:74309-81059 GCF_000696425.1 Galeopterus variegatus | reverse complement strand
CTTTTTTTTGATCTTGTATAAACTTCAGATCTCGTGTAAACTTGCTGGTACTTTTTGTGTGTGTGTGTCAGAAGTTCTATCAGGTACTGAGAAAAAGTTGCTTAAGCTCCCAGCTATAATTTTAAATTTGTACTTTTCTGCTTTCAACTATTATTTTTGCTTCATGTATGTTGAGGCTCTGCTATTTGGCAAACATACAATTAGAATCATTATCCCTTTCTGGTAGAATAATCCTTTTGACATTATGTAATGTCTCTTTGTGTCTCTAGTAATTTACTTTGCTCTAATGTCTACTTTATTTGATATTCATATAGCCACTTCCACTCTTTTTTTTTAAATTAACATCTGCATGGTATGTATCTACCAGGCCTTTCACTTTCAGCCTACTAATGTCAGTGAATTTGAAGTGAGTTTCTTGTAAACAGCATATACTTGGATCATTTTTAAAATGACTTTGTCAATCTCTGCCTTTTAATTGGTATATTTAGAACATTCACATTTAAGCTAATAATTGACATAGAATTTTGCCATTTTATTGTTTATTTTATGTTTGTTCTCTTTATTTTGTGTCCCTTTGTGTCTTATTTCTTGCCTTCCTGTGGGTTACTTGACCATGTCGTAGGATTCCACCTTGATCTTTGTATAATTTGCTCTGGTTGTCACGATAAATATATATGTCTTATTATAGTCTACTGATACCAATATTTTACTACTTGAGTAAAGTATGAAAATCTTACTTCCATTTAGATATCTTTATCTTCCCCCTTATAAATACCATTGTCTTGAGTATCATATGATTTGTTTTAGTTGTTGCCATTTAATCATCAACCAAGAATTATAACACATTAGAAGAAGATAATCTACTATATGGACTTATATCTCAGGTCTTTCTTTGTTCATTCTTCTTTAAAGATATTCCAAGAGTTCTTTCATTATTTCCCTGCTGTTTGAAAAACATACATAAGACTTTTTTAATGGTGTGTTTGTTAGCAGCTTATTTTTTAGTTTTTGTTTTTTGTGGGGTTTTTTTGTCCAATAATGTTATCATTTCCACTTTTTTTCTAAAGTGTGGTTTTACATGATTTTTTGTGTGTGTGGAACATTTTTTTGTGGCAGCATCCACTTTGCCAGTGTTTCCCAGCTACCCAGGGCCTCTGACTGGTAGGATATCTTTTTTGCTGTTGATGTTCATATTATAATACCCTGGACCAATCACATAATGAACAAACTATACCTCTCAGTAAATAATCTTTAAGATGAGATGATAAAGATCCAGCCCTGCAGAAAGCCAAAATTAGGGTATGTATATCACTCAAAACAATTTTATCTATGACATATTTATTTGTTAGAAAAACAAAACTTATTGACTTAAAAAATAGTCAATAATTTTTTTATTTTTCTAACAAATTTTTTATATAAAAAAATTACTAAGAACTATTTCATAAGACTAATGCTTAATGTAAAATGCATGTGTTACACTATTGGCATCATGGTGTATTGTTTCTGTACACTTTTGCTAAGCTTCAGGAACGTAAACACTTTGAGAATTAAATGGTACAGAGCTTGATAGTCATTTTCCTTTTAAATTTGATTCACAGTAAAAATTTTATCTAAAAATATAAAGCTTAAGTTATTTTAAGCTTTACATTTCTACATCACTGGACTAAAGTTATAATCTTCCCTTTAAAAATTATATATGTATGTGTATATGTGTATAAATGTAATATATGTTGTGTGTATGTGTATATCTATATTATATGTTGTTTGTGTGTCTACTTATATGTATTTGATATATAATATGTATCAAGACATAAAATGTGCTCCAAGAAATTGAACATCCTATTTCTGTATGATATAATCTCTTTCTTTATAGTGTAAGAAAAAAGTCCACTGCAATGCTTATAGTAGATTATGTACTTTACATCAATGGCCTTATAGAAATAACTTCAAAAGGGTAAATATCCACTCCAAAAGCTAAAAATTCACTATAGAATATTCTAGAAAAATTAACCAATGCAAACGAATACTTTAGGAAATGTCTAATTAGGCAAACACCTAAAATATGAACCAGTTAATAATCCAGAACAGGCTTACTTGTCTATTTCAGTTTGAGACCAATTAGCTATGGATAATTTAACAATAGCTATTTCCATATGTAAAATTTCAAGTTAGATGTAGAGATATACTATTTCTCCATTTTGTGTGTGATTCTTCCTTGATTTAACAGTCATTAAAAAAAACAAACCCTCAATTTTCTAAATACAGCTATGACATTTTCTGATTTCAATCAATTGTTGAAGACTACTTGCCATTCACACTTAATCCAACGAAAATGGAAATCTTTGTACAGTAAATGCCATGGCACCTGGGACTCTATCAATTAGACATGTAGATATCTGAAGTCCTCCCTATTAATCTTTAATATTTTAAACTCCATGTTATATAGCTTTTCTGTAGAGGAAAGTAAATTATACATGCAAATAGTTTCTCTTTTATTCTGTATTCACAAAGGAAGCAAGGAGGTGAATTATAAGTACATTTGACTTTAACTTAACTAAAATTGATTGACATCTACAGTCTTTCTAATGTGATGAATCCCAACATTTTATAATAAAATAAAATATTATCAATATTAACGAGTATTACTTTATTTTAAGGAATTATTATTTGAACAAAAATTCATATCTAAATGGGAAACAAGAGGACTTTTAATTCAGAAATAGTCAAATATTGGTAGTAGCACAAATCTTTAAATATAGCATGTTAGGAGAAACCGGTAACAGCCTTATGTATATGCCTTCATTTACTTCATCTTCCAGGTTTTATCAGAAAGAAATTTTGAAATCATTTTTATATTTAATTGATCAGCAATAAGAGGCAGCCACTAAAATTAGTTTATATAGTCTGTTGCGTTGTGTTATGTTGTGGTGTAGTGTGTGTGTTGTATGTATTTGTATGTAGGGGTATACGATAGTGACTTTCTTGTGGCTGAGTAAAAATGAACACAATGCACATCAAGATAAAGGCATCGATCACATCTACAAGGAAAATGCAATGCATGTTAATAGGGGGATTTCTTTCTTCTGTAGGAGGTTTATTGGTTATCTGTGACAAAACAAAACATCTTGAGTTGTACTGTTACTTGGGCCTCTGTTGTGTTCACTTTTCCAAACATTTGTACTTTCCTGCCCCCCCACCATTTCATTGAGAAAATACATACCCCACACCTGCATGTAGTACTTGTGAATTTACCAGCCCCAGTATCTGTCCTATTGTGCTCATATTTGGGGCTTTCACCTAAACCAAGCCAATCAGGATTTATCTTTTCAGCTTTTATAGACACATTTCGAATATGGAAAAATCAGGGGTGATAATACCCTCCTTTGGATTGCAAGCTCCAAGGCTATGAGCTCAGACTGTTCCACGTGGAGAAGTTAGGGTGTTGTGAAAATGTGTTCTGGGTCTATGACCACAAAGTGAGTTGAAGGATGCAGGCACCATAGAAAGCATACCATAGGGGTGCCAATGTAACTGACACTGTGTGGAACACCCTCCCCTCTCTTAGGAATGTTCACCACATTGTAGGGAACCCAAACAATACTTTTAAGCAAAGAGTAAATAGACTTTTTTTCCTTTCCTTCTTCTTTTTGTGTTATAAATAGATAGGTGTGCACTGTATGTACAGAGATCTAACTAGTCCCACTACCACCTAAGACAGCATCATATGTAAGTTCTTCCTGAATAAACCTTGGACTACCTACTAGGGGAGTAGTCTGCCTCTTTCTTTGATCTGAGATTGCCCTGTGCTTAGGGGGTTCAGGCAGGGAGTTTTTCCAACATGGGGAACAGTAATCTGACATAGAGCAGGAAAAAAGAAGAGATACAGACAAGAAGACAGAATGCACATGTCCCTGAGGCAAGCTAATCCTTAGGAACAATTTAACCAGCACGGGAGTCAGGATCTCCACAGTTCCTACACAGGGAAGATTGAACAGGAATTAGAGGCCTGCTTTCTTCCTTTCTTGATTCTCTACTTAAAGCCTACAAAATCTGTGGAAGAGATCAAAAATGCTTACATGGCTGACACAAAGACTACCTCTCCTCTTCCCATGACAGAGGAAGGAATTAAGGAGTAAAATCATCTTGTACAAAATAAATAAATAAATAAAGATTTTCTGAGGGAGAGAATGAGGTGAAGAGAAGTATTAAACTTTGTCTCTCCTATCATATAGGTTTTCTTTGAGATTGGCAGGTCCTTGAGTGAGGAACTGTATGTAACCCTCAGAGTCTGGAGTCCTGCATTTGGCAAAACTAAAAACAAAAATAAGTTGTCAGAAGGAAGAATGAATACCTTTTCTGTTCAAATTGATTTGAGATCCAGAGAAGAATGATGCATGAATCGCAGAGTTACATGTGGCTTTCAGAAGGAACAGGGCAGGACTAGCAATCCTGGAGGAAACAGAAGATCTTGCAGTGAGGCAGCAAAATGAAGCAATCAGATTGCTCTGGGAATTTGGTTGAAAACCCCATCCACTCTCTAAAATGAGAAAACAGAGGCAGCAACACTTGGGTGATACAGGAAAGTATTATATTGAAATTAGGTAAAAACTCCATCAAGATAAAATAAAATAAGGGGACTTAAAATCCATCTCAGAAATTTCACTCCCTTCACCATGAAAGACCTCAGGTCCTTTGAGGAGCCCCTATAGCTCCATAGAACACAGTCTGAAAAACACTCATTATATCAAATACCTCACCTGGAAAAATGAAAAATCAGTACCTTTAGAAAAGTTAAATGAACAGCCAAAGATTACAACCACACTTGATCTAAAATAGTGACTGAATTTCATGGTTACTACTTGTCAGGCATCTCATGTTGAAGTTCAATTTAAACTTGTACAGATCATTTTGTTTACTGACCATCAGATATACAGGAAAATGTCAAACTCATCATAAAAAGCTCAAGAAGCTCATATCTCAGAAGGATTGTCAAACACCAAGTATTCTGAAGATACAGATTATGAAACTGTCTGTTCTTGAAGTGACTAAATTCACCTGGGCATAGCGTAAAAGTTTTTTTTCCTAGCTATCAATGTTAGCAGTTGTCTGGTAGAGTAACATTCTTTGTTTTTTGGGGTTTAGCACTCCATAATGGCTGCTGAAATGCCTGTTCAGAGCATAATAGGTTTTATGCACTTATTATGGAGAATCCCAGTGGTTTTCTGCATAATAAGGTCTATAAACTCATATCACTCTTCAGGAAAACTAAATGTTTGGGCTGCTTCCTGCTCTGGACTCCTACAGAAAGATGGTCCTAACAAGCAGAGACTTTAGCATGCTCTATGAAATTAATCTACCTGCTTCTCACTCCAGTTTAGGCTACTAAGTTCTTTGGGAACAGGAACATTTTATTTATTTGTGTTCCTTCCCCGTGTTCACATTAGAGTCTTGTTACTGGGCCAAGTGTGTCATAGATAAAACCTAGCTCATTTCTCAAAAAAAAAGGCAAAAACATACATATATCATAGAATACATATGAATGTATACATATATGTATATCTAATACATGTCTGACACACACATTAGACACATATACGTATATATGTATACATGCACATATGTATGTATTTTAGAGGACAAAATAATATGTATTGGTGGGACTGAAAAAATAATCTCAGTTTCCAGGGCTCTCAAGCAGTTGTTTAATATCCATTCAATTAGTGTAACCAATTAGTGCATATTATTTTTTCCTCTAAAATACAGTTGGCAAATATGTATTAAGAACACTGCTTATGGGACTCTGTCCTGGGGTTTGGGACTACAGCAGTGAAGAATCCAGAAACTGTCCTGCTAAGTGTCACATGATGCAGAGAAGCCAACCTCGGCCACACCCGGAACAGCAACCATATCTGTCAGGACTGGGGGGCCATTGCGGGCTCTCTGAAGGTTGTGGATAGGAAAGCAAGCAGCCTCCTGCCCCTTCCTGATGTGAAGATGTGAGGAGCACCCCAGCCCAGGAGCACATGGCCCTTCCTGTTAATGCTTGACTCTCAGGGAGAGAGCAGAATTTCCCCTAGAACATTGTTGTGGGAAATTTCTTCCAACAGAAATACTGCTGGCTTTTTCTTTCTTTGCTCAAGGCACTGGATGTTCCCTTCATTTTCAAAATGGTGAATTCAGATCTAAGGATGCACAGAGGATAGTTTTAACTGAGCAAAATGGCTGTTTTTTCTCAGCCTTGTGAAGCACAGTTGCTCTATAAGGACTGAAAGGTGGTCAGCTGGTGATTGCACGCCATTTTATTCCTTAGAAGGCCACTTAAGATGTCAGGATGGATTTTCTAAAGTACAAATCTCAGCCTCCCTATTCTGGTTCAGTCTCAATTACTTTCTCAAGAAAAAAGAAAGGATCTAAAAATCCTACTTATCTGGGCTTGTTATTTGTTGTCTGAACAGTTTAAATAACTCATCCCTTGGAGTGTTGAGAACCTTCACCCCAGTACCAGAGACCACAACGTTTATGCCTATGTATGAATTTTTGGTCCTGTGCCCTCTGAAATTGTCATCAGCCTTACTAATCACGTGGATATCATTGCCCATTAGTTTTCTAGGCTAAGTCCAACACTTTCTTATTGGTATAGTAGAACCCAGCTCTCATTTTACCTTCCAGCTGATTCCAAGTCAAAGAACGACACCTTGAGGGCCGAGCCCGTGGCGCACTCGGGAGAGTGTGGCGCTGGGAGCGCAGCAG
>NW_007731328.1:71491-73318 GCF_000696425.1 Galeopterus variegatus | reverse complement strand
CAGAGTTTTTCCATGTATAAGACATTATAATCTAAATCGGGAAAATTGGCTGACTTCTATTTATCAAATATATCCTAAGCAAGTATAAAAAAAAAATTAAAAGAACCCAAAGAAACAAATAAAAAAAATGTTTCTTCTCATTTTACCTGTGGGTAATATGTTTTTCTGGTTTTCTCTTCCTTTGATATGACAGAACTTCCTCCTCTTCTCACTAAGCCCTTTACAAAACAAAGAGAAAGATGCTGGAAAGTAACATGCTTCTATGATCTGTAGTCACCAATTTATTCCCTACTGCTGGTGATTCAGAATATGAATTCCTAATCACACAGTATGTGGAGAATTTGTAGCTCACCAGTTGAGGCCATTTTTAAAGTTGAAATAAAATGTGTGTTACTACTGACACATTTCAAGATGGGATTGATGTTCTGGGTATTGTAGACATGATGTCTAGGCACCAAGCCATCAGTCACTGCAAAAAATGCAGCACAAGAAACATTTAATCTTACATACATGCAGTGGGCTTCTGAATAGAATCCTATCCTGCCAACAAATACAAATTGGTATATTTGTAGAATCTTGTTACATCTTGGAATTGTTTTACATATCTTCATTGTTTTAAAAAATATTATATAGATGATTTATAAAAGAAATATCATATAAATGTATCAGATCATCCTAAGTCATCACACTTGTAACACAAATTGTAGAAGGATATTTTGTTCATTTGTTTGTGGAACATTTTACAAAATACTTCTCAAATTCATCTAGTAGAATACACACACGATGCCAGGGGAAAAATTAAATTACAGGACCAATTCTGAAAGAAGAGAAATAAAAAATGTATTAATTTTTTAAAAAATTAAAAATGCATTTTAATTTTAATACTAAATGCAGTATATCTCTATAATAAGCAGAAAAAGAGTAGCAATGGCCAGGAAAAGATAATAAATAGGACCTAAATTGGACTTCTGAAATCAATCTAAGTAAATGTAAAACTTTAGCAGGAGACGAAGGTAGCATTTAAAATTAGAGTGCAAAGTCTGGATTATTAAATAAATAGCACAGAGCTACTGACTAGCAACATGGAAAAGTAAGAGTGGGTGGAAATATTTGAACTGCATTAAATATTAAGGTGCAGTAACAAAAACAAGCACAAAAATCTATAAAAATAAGAGAAAAAAATATAAGCAAAAGTGTTTATAAATAATTCTACATTATGAAACGCCCAAAGGCTAGTTCTCACACATCTTGTCTTTACTTCTTTCATTCCTTAAGTGTTTCATTGAATCCCATGGCTTAGAAACCATGTCTAGCAGGATGACTTTTGAATTTCTATATCTAGTCCTTACAGCTCCCTTGAACTATAGAATCCAACTGTACATGATCACTCTCACTTAGGTATTTAAAAGATTTCTCATCCTATACACTTCCAAACACTAGTTCCCAATACTGTTGTCCTCTTAATTTCTTGGCATCTCATATAGATAAAGTTGCAATCAGGTGCGAGCACACATCTGCACAAAAAGAGCAGCCTTTATGCAACCTTACACTCCCTCTCTTTTTCTTTTGTCCGGTATGTGGTCTTGATGCCAGAACTTTTGAACAGGAGCCTATTTGGGTAAGTAATAAGCATTCCTTAATTTTCAGCAAAACATATTCTAATTTATAATATCTCTTCCCAAACCTGCACCTATGCTGTCTTTTTAAACTTCAAAATGGTAGCTCCATTCCACAAGTAGCTCTGGCCAAAACTTCCTTTTTGCCCTCTGTAGAGCTAGGGCTAGGGTCTGGAGCTCACAGACCCCTCAAGCCCATTCACAAACCCTT
>NW_007731328.1:68111-70587 GCF_000696425.1 Galeopterus variegatus | reverse complement strand
ACCCAAACAACTTGTTAACAAAGAATTAAGAATGTGCTGCTTGACCCCCAACCAGACCTGACCCAAGGGAGCCTGACTAAATTATCCTAATTTCCCCACAATTCACCCTTTCAGGGTCCCTTGGCATACAATCCATGCATGAAAATCTTCTGTGATGTTCCCTTAGTGAGGATAAATGACCCTTTTACTTATACAACCTATTTTCTGTTTGATATGGCTTAAGGCTTGTCTTTAATGCTTGTTCTATAGTTCTTTCCTTTAGTCACACATGTCTGGTTAGTAATCATCACTGGTATGATTTTCTATGAGAGTCTTGTAATCATACTGATGTGAAGTTCAGTGCATATTCAGTAGATGATGATGCCAATGTGTGTATGTACCCAGGAGACTCTGGTGCAGTGCCTGCAGCCAGAACACTATGGGTGAAAATATAGAAGAGTTATTGGTACCAATAGGGGAAGTTCTTGCCCCTCTGTTAAGATGCATGCCAGTTTGCCATCCTGAGAAAGGATGGTTGCAGGAATAGGTATCTTACCAGGCTTATGATACCATAGAAACAGAAAACCAGTAACTCTCTGACTTTGGCAGTGGTCCCACAGATCCACCTGCCACTGTGTCAGGGGCACTCTCACACTAGTTGTCTGCCCATCAGAGCACTCGTCTGCTCCTCAAGAGCACATCTGCACCTTAGGGGCATTTTTTTTGTCTCAGTTTTATATGGCACCTGGAGAGCCATCGACCACCTGGCCTTGCAGCCAGCATGCTGCATTCTCCAATGTAGCCACCCAGCTACATCAGCTGCTGGAGCTCTCTCCAGCCACCATACCTTAGCCAGCACACCTTAGCCAGCACATCAGCTTCATCATTGCGAACTCAACCTGAAGCCTCCAGTCCTTGACTATCCCCAAAAGACAAGTACCTTGTCCTGCTCCCAGATGAAATTGAAAATTTCATCTGCCTCCTTAGGAGCAATCAAAAAAATCTTTTAAATCCATTGAACGTGCCTTGCTAACTGTTTCTGGACATTTAGTGAAATGCTGTTCTGGGGGCAATTGTTGCCACAAGGAAAACAGAACTGCATTTGGCTGCCAGTCAATTTTCTTTTTATCAACCCCTGCTGCAAGCAAGTCAAGATACATCTGCTTACAGCTAGTCTTGCTTGGTCCCTTTGGGATAAAATTCTGAGTATTTCTTGGGGGTTTGGTCTTAGCCACCTTTCAGACCCCTTTTGCTTGTCTTCTATCNAACTGCATTTGGCTGCCAGTCAATTTTCTTTTTATCAACCCCTGCTGCAAGCAAGTCAAGAAACATCTGCTTACAGCTAGTCTTGCTTGGTCCCTTTGGGATAAAATTCTGAGTATTTCTTGGGGGGTTGGTCTTAGCCACCTTTCAGAACCCTTTTGCTTGTCTTCTATCCTCTACTTCACCCAAGCTGGCTATCATGGTTGTTACCTCATGTATAGGACGACCAATGTATGGGGCCAGTATGGCCATCAGTGACTAAAAGGATATTGAGGGGGCATTTTGCAGCACCATGTTTCTCATGCTGCCTGTAAAGTTTTCATCGTCCGGACCACAGGTGTTTACATTAAACATGGGCTGCCACATCCCCAGCTCTCCAATTATTTGGACTAACTCAGCATACATTTGCCATTCACTAACAATCTTGGGCAGTTCTCCAGCATTTGCCCACATGGTTTGGGCAGCTGCACTCACCCATTCCATTAAGGAGTGATTACCCCACCCTGGTGCATACCTGTGGCTATTCTGTAGCCGCTGCCACAGAAATGTGTGTATGGTGATGGAGGCCAATTTTTCCATCTCCTCACCAGAGCATACCACACCATCCACCCCTAGGTCCCATAACCACAACAGCCAAGCAGCCAGGGGCTCCCCTGTTTCTGCCAGAACTGTCTCCCCAAGTTAACCTACTCAACCTGGGTATGTGGGACATAGGTGGTAAATTGGGCCACCTGTGCACTGCCCACTGTTTGCCCGCCCAGTCCCAAAGTTTGCTCGTGCTTCATTTTCTGATGCACGACAGGTCATGCCTGGAGATACATGGTCGCCCCCAACTCACCACTGGGTTCATCGTCTTCCCTGGTGTGAGAAGGAGTGGCTAGTCACTGCACGTCATCCTCCAGGATATCTGTCTGCACTTCAAAAAAGTCTGCTTTCTGTTTCGTATCTTCCAGTCATTGCACGTCATGCTCCAGGATAATTGTCTCTGCTTCCAACAACTCTGCTTTCTTCTTCAGCTCTTGATCAGTTTGTAGCACAATGAGCAGCAGCCAGGCTCCTGTCAGCAGAAAAGTGACCACTGTGCACCACAGGCTCAAAGACAGCCACATTTCTACCTCATCCCAAGGGGTTTTCTGCTATAGTGCCTGGTCTATGCTGACTTGCAGTGCAATGAGCAGCAACCAGATCCCAGTCAACAGGAAAGTGGCCACGGGGCACAACATGTTCAAAAGTA
>NW_007731328.1:65941-67802 GCF_000696425.1 Galeopterus variegatus | reverse complement strand
CAATGAGCAGCAGCCAGGCTCCTGTCAGCAGAAAAGTGACCACTGTGCACCACAGGCTCAAAGACAGCCACATTTCTACCTCATCCCAAGGGGTTTTCTGCTATAGTGCCTGGTCTATGCTGACTTGCAGTGCAATGAGCAGCAACCAGATCCCAGTCAACAGGAAAGTGGCCACGGGGCACAACATGTTCAAAAGTAGCCACATTTTCCTCCTTCTCCAAGGGATTCTTGGCTCCCACACAGGTTCGAATCCTGTGCTGCTTGGCCCCCAACCAGACCTGAGCTGAGGGAGCCTGACTAAATTATCCTATTTCCCCACACCCTTGTTCTTCTCTTCTGTACCAACTCAGACCAGCTGCATCATCTCTCACCTGAACTGAGAGGTTGCTGTCTATGAGTCTTCCTATCCTCACCCCTGTCCTCTATGGTCTTTTCTCAGTCCTGACCCATATTTTACAAATGCAAATCAGATTCCATTACTCCCTCATTCAAAATCCTCATATGACTCCTCATCACTTTGGGATAAAATCCAAGGTTATTTTATGACTTACAAGGGTTTACATCCTCCGCCCCAGCTCTCTCCCCAAACTCTTGTACTAGAAGCTGTTACCATTCTTAACTCGGCTTCAGCTACGCCTACCTTCTTGATGTTCCTTGAAAACTCCAAATATAATCCTGCCTCGGGGTTATTGATGTGGCTGTTCCTTCCATCCAAAGATGTCTTCCCCTGGACAGCCTCCTTGCTGACTTACATCATTCAAGTCTTCGCTGCGATGTCATGTCGCTAAGGAGGCCTATCATGATGGTCAAGGTCTCAGACTACTTTCTACTTCTTATAATAAAGTAAAACTGTAAACCACAAATTTGTTGTAGACACTTAACAGGAGTTTCTGTTACTTGCCAGATGTAATTCCTAATTGATAGAGTAGATTTATCATAATCAAAAATGTTTTGGTTTTCTTTTCCTGATTTCACAATTTTAAGTGGAATTTAAGATGTAAGCAAAATTGATATGTGCTCCTGGATTCAACGAAGTGCATATGCCATCAGGAACAACAGAAATTATTATTAAGTCATCATACTCTGGAAATAATCAGATAACAACTGAGCCAAAGCTACAACTGGAGGTGATAACTCCTTCACCTGCTACATGGTTGGTTGCCTTTTCTCCTACTGGATATAGGTGTAGGCAAGTTCAGCATTTCAGCATGTTTATTCTTTATTCTTATCTATTCCCCTTAAAATTCTAAAAGTATAACATCTCAATAATGGTATCAATCTCGTGCTTTTGCTGAGAAGTATGGAGTACAGTACCATGTGGCCGTGTACAATAAATGATGTGTATTTATCATGATAAATTGTAATTAGTCCAATAGCCATAAATTATCTCCATAATTGAATCTGTCCATTTACTGTAAAAACATTTTTGAATTTTTTAAAAAGGAATTTTAGACAGCAATATGGTTAAAATGCATAATAACTTTCATGTCTGCTCTCCAAGAAAGTTCTATGGTGTCATGAAGGGGCATTTGTATTTTCATTAAGAGTTCAGGTGGCTTCTTATGATCATTTTGATTCTTTTGCTCAATCAGTTGTCAATTCTGAGTGAGTCTTTTCTCCCCTAACCTCCTTCTAGACATTTGTTCGTATTGCTTGATTAAGTTTCCATGTGAAAAATAATGTATTTTCATTATTTTATTTCTAGAATTTTGTAACATTCGTGGCAGATACTCTTCTATTTTTTTAACTGAATTAATTACTTCTTGTCCTAGAAAGAATTCACCCCATCGAATTACACATCACATACAAGTATATATATGCATATATGAATATATTACTTAATTCATATATGATTCCAAGA
>NW_007731328.1:52768-65581 GCF_000696425.1 Galeopterus variegatus | reverse complement strand
AAGTTTCCATGTGAAAAATAATGTATTTTCATTATTTTATTTCTAGAATTTTGTAACATTCATGGCAGATACTCTTCTATTTTTTTTAACTGAATTAATTACTTCTTGTCCTAGAAAGAATTCACCCCATCGAATTACACACCACATACAAGTATATATATGCATATATGAATATATTACTTAATTCATATATGATTCCAAGACAATTGACCTTTGCCCTGGAGTGGCACAGACTGTTTTTCACTATGTGTGTATGGTTTTTATTACATTTTAAAATAAACACACTCATGTTCTTTATACTAATTCAGTGTTCTTGTAAAACAAGAAAAACATTAGAGAAAACTGACTTCCAATATGTGAAATATTATCATATTTTATAAGTAATAAGGTGAGTTTTTATCAGAAATATATGTATTATGTGAAATAATCTTTTTAAAAAAATCATTACCCCAACAAAATAATATTTAAGTCTCCAAAAGGGAATATGGTTTTGTAGTTATTTTCAAGCTGCTGGTTTCAAGAGGATAGTAGAAATCATCTATGTGCCTGCAGAATAGTAATAGTTGTTATTTAAAAATAATTTGTAATCATAAAAAAGTAAAGAATTTTTAACTGTGGTTTTTTTTAACATTAAGAATTTGTAGAGTTTTCAATAGTCCAATATGTGTCTATCCATGTGGTGGATATGATATGGAAATATGCACACAACCGAGATTGACAGGACAGTGTTGTTCTTTACCCCCAGAGTACCTCACAGGGCTGATGTTAAAGGAGCACACTTTGGACACTTAAAGGAAATTCTGATTTGGACAAATCCTATCACTTTATTGATAGGGGAAATAAGACCTATTTTTCAAATTTGTTGAAGTCACACCATTAGAATTGGAAAAAATAAAAATTTTCTTTCTCCTGGTTAGTGTTAATTTCACTATAGCATTTTAGCATAAAATATCTTTCTATCTCTACCCATATGTATATACTTATATATTATATATAGTAATATTGTATTTATACACATTTATAATTATAATTTAATTCATTGTTTTCTTTAGGACAAGCAGTAATCTGAACGGTATGGCCATGATTAAGAATCTTACCTCACTAGAAAATACATAATAATAATTTATAACTCTTTCTGCCTTAATTCACAAGTCAAAATTACAAACATAGTTTACAAAGATTGACAACACTGTGTATCTTATCAACAATAGAGTTTGAGTGAAAGAATTATCTTTAGTAACTTACATAGTTACTGATTTCAAGAATAGATTTCTAAAGCAAGCTGTAGCTAATGAGCAGAAATTGAATTTGGGGGATATGCAAGGGCAAACTGTGATTGCTTAAAAAGTTGGTACTGTGATTTATGCTCCAAGTCTACCCCTAAACTCAGTAAATATTAAACCTTCAATTCCAGAACACGTTTACTTCGGTGGAAAGTTCCTATTAGATATAGTGGACAACACATGAGCACAACAGCCACTATCGTGAGGTGACCAATTAAAGCAGTGGTGGCGTCCGTTCTTTGTGCTAACTTTAATAGAAGCTCCTCGCTGATGCGGAGACTATGACTGGGAAGTGACGATGCTGAAAGTCTATTCACACCTTGAGGAGGTGTGTCATTATGCAGCACTGTCCCCGCTGAGCCTCACTGTAATGATAGCGTGTCATTCTTACCTAACAGGAAACAGTCACATCCACACTTTATTTAACTCCATGTGAACTTAGCCTAAGTCACAGGACTCATGAGATGTCCAGTGACAATAACTCACCAAGACTTGGCCTTGGATCCCTTGAGGGAATGATGTGTGTGTGAAAGGTAAGACACCTGCTCAGATCAACTCTTTACAATAAAATTCCAATCTTTAGATGAAAACCCTTTTTCTATTTAAGAGATTTTCATTTTATTATTAAAAACAAAAGCCCTTCTTAGTGTTATGAAATAATAGTGTTTTTAGCATTATTAAGAAAATTATGTGCATAACTGATAAATGATATATAAAAGTCAACACAATCATTCTGAAGCTTGAAAGAGTAAGATAAGAATTTAAATACTGAGGTGGTTTTGGGGGGCTACTCAAAGACAAGGGGGAAACTATTAAACACAACGTGCAAGCCTTTTTTTCTCTGAACTTTCAAGATTCCAGGTAACACCCTGGAAGGATATCGTAAAGTGGCAGAACACCCTGTACCTGCCAGCATCTTTCCTTACACGGCCTCTCTGGCTTGCATAGCTCACTGGATTTATTGGCAAAGCTTGGTCTTCCAAATGAATGAAGGAAAATAAATGTTTGATCTCCCAAAGTGGAATAGCTTGTAAATTAAAGTGAATTATTTTACTTTATTTTCTTAGATAGGCTTCTTGTTTGGCAATCTAATGTTATTAGGGCACAGACTCCGTCAATGGGCATGATTGTAAAAAAGCATGTTAGGATTTGTAAATACTCCAATTTATAAGATTTAGTGCAGTGATGTGTCTAAGATGTATCGTTATCTTAGGTGGAAAGCAACAACGTTAAAATCGATGAATCAGGTACCTGTGATTCCCTATCTAAGAGCTTCCGCCTTTGTCCTTCTTTCTCACCTTCAGAAACTATCTTTCCACTGCTGAGCCTGAAAACATAAGACTTCTACTGTTTCCCTTGCATTCAGAGCAGAGAAACGTTGCCCAGTCTTAGCCAATGATCGTGATGTGAAGCCTGCTTGGCAGCTTCCAGGAAATGTTGCAAGTCTCCTAAGAAGAGGTAGAGGGAGGTTAATGTCCCTCACCTCCCCTGCTAGATGTGGCTGCGTATCTCACCAAAGATGAACCGTCCCATACCCATGGGAGCAGGAGTACTGACATGCTGAAGATGGCAGATAAGAAATATGGAAGACTTCTAGCTCTGGGATGCCATAATCCATCAAAGCAACTACAAAAACATCCTGCCTCTAAGCTTTTTATTTTGTGAAATAATAAATGCCTTTTGTGTTTGATATCCTTTTATTTAGGTTTTATTTGCATTCTAACTGATACAAGGAGTATACTTCTTATTGTTGACTTTTATGACCTGATAACTAGGATGAACAAAATCTGAAAAAAGGAGTCACAAGAAAAATGCATTATTGACATTGACAGTGGCTTGCTGTGGTTTTTGGCTGGCCTGCATCTATTAACCGTTTTCTGACGTCCCGGGTTTTTCTGTCCCTCCTCCCACCCCTACATTCAGTCCCTGTGTTTTTTTTTTATTTCCTCAGGCGTGGAGAGATTGGCACATTCTCCAAGATGAGCCATTGCTGTTCCCTCCTTCAGATGTAAGTGACCATATGTCTCAATTTGCTCAACACAAATCAGTTCAATGACAAGTGTCTCAGGGTTTGACCTGGTTAAGATATCCCGGATAAATGTGTCCTTGTTTGCAAAATAATTTATAACATCATCGTATTTGGAAAGAAACAGTAAAGAAGTCCTGGTCTAAAGATGAGGAGAGCACAGGGCTGGAATGTCCAGGAGGTGACACCCAGTGCAGCCACTTCGTATCTGTGTGACTGTGCGAGCTCCCTGGCACATTGTGAAGTGCTCAGTGCGATCTGTTGTTATTTGAACCAGGGATTCAAAATAGACTTGATAAAAAGGGAACTAAATTTTGTAGGACAGAGAGAATAGACAGTTTATGTAAAGAAAAAGTGACGGGGGGATGAATGAAAGTAAAGAAAGGAAAGAGAAAGGGAGGGAAGAAAAGAGAAAAGGAAGGAAGAAAAAAGAGAAGGAAAAAGAGGGAAGAAAGGAGAACAGAAAAACGCACCCAAGTTAACAACTTTGGGCAAGAGTCAGATGGGACAGCCAGAAAATCAAGGATGATTGACATCTCAAGTCTGCAGAAATGTGGAACTGATGGTGCTGTTATTTACACTTGATAAGCCAGGACAAGAGGATGGTTTGGGGAAGTGGTGATGAGAGGGCTGTATTCATACAGCACATACTTTGCCAGTTTTTAAAATAATAGTGTTCTTGAAAGTCAAGACTGTAAAGCAGTGCATTATCATTTTGATAATTCAGAAGACACTGAAACTCTCAGTCTTCATTTCAGACATCAATTCTCACAGTGCTGTGTATGTTCAGAAGTGCAGATTATGGCCCTGGATCACTGGCTTTCCTTCTGTTTTTGAAGATGCGGTGTTTGGTGCTTTCAAGTGCTCATGTAAGCGCTGTGATTTGTGTGTGCATGTTAACACCCCAGAAATTTAATTAGCATTTGAAGTGGTCTAATTGGAATTCTCAATCCAAAAATTGTCAATTAGCATATGAAGTACTTTAATAGAAATGGAAACCTGAAAGGCTGGTCACTTAGCACTTACTGCATCCTTATTGAAATCTAAACAGATGGCAGATTTTCATAGAGGTTGTTTGTTAGAATCTTTTTGTTATTAGGGAAATGAGTGGTATTTAAGAATGTTGATTAGGATCAATGTGAACACCCTGTAAAGAACAATCACAGCACCCTGCAATCCAGCATGCCAAAGTCTTTGGTGTAGCTCTAGAGATCTGGAGGCCATGCCCAAGGCCTTTACTCACAAATGACCTTCTGGATGCATCTGACCACAACTTCTTGGCCTGGTAGTTACTGCTGCTTCTGTACTCCAAGTAATGTGCTGGTCAGAATTCCCAGGACACAGATGGGACCTTTCCACAAAGCAGAATAAGTGCTGTGACTGTTGTTGCCTGTTTGGTTGTTTACATTGTCCTCCTGCACCACCCCACTGCTGTGTAACTATTTAATGAACCCCTGTAAGCCTTTCTATTATACTTTTAATATGATAGATTATCTTTAAGGACAGTGTGAATTCTGTGCTCTGTCTTTAGGAAAGAGACCCTCGCAACATAAACTTGGAAGCATGGTGATATGTAGGAGTACACAGCCATTTCTGGTCACTGAGGTGGCCCTGATACAGATAGAACAGGGAGAGGAGTCCAGTGGAACCATTATCATCTGCATGTTGATGTCCCAGGTTAGAATTACATTAAAGGGAAGAAAAGCAGGAAAAATAGAATCCCAAGCTAGGGCTGCTACACAGCTAAGCTCACCCAAATGTCCTTGTGTTTCTGCCCCCGCAAGAGCCCCCTTTTCGAGTGTGAGCTGTCCATGCAGCCATTGGTGGACTCAGTGTCAAGTCCTTCTCTCTCCCTGTTTGCTTCCTTTTCTTATTTTTCCTCTCCTATGTCCTGCTTTCTTCCCTCTGTGATAAAAGGAGAATAGGAGAAGGTAATAATAAGCCACACTGTCAAAGAAGTGTGTATTATTCTTTCTCTTGGACTAATGGGATGCCTGATGGGGTAGAAAATTTTCAAGTATAATCTCCCCTCTGAAATCTATACCTGGAGACAGCAAGCCTACTTAGAGGAGACTTTTCTTTAATTACAGGATGATTCACTTGGGTGATTCCTATGCAAAAGAAAAGAGAATTAGCATCTCTAGTCCTGGAAGAGGGATGCAACCTTGAACTTTTGTGGCTTGATGCATGTGCTCTTTGCTGATATCCTCTAGTATGTCCACACTCTGGGGATGGGGAATCAATTTGCACAAGAAATGTTGGAGGTCCTTCTGGAAGGAAATACTCCTTTTCCTTCAGATTCAAAACTAGGGAACATAGTTAGACTGTACCTTGATAAACTTAACCAAGACCTTATGTTTGAAAGAGATACCAAGGTTCAGTATGGAGAGCTCAGCTTGAGGGATGAGAGCTCTAACTTGGGACTTGAACATGACACAAGGGCCTAAGGTTGCACTGTGGACTGATGAGTCCAGCACAGCTCAAGAACTGGGTTACAATTTCCCTTAAACAGCCATCTTAGTCTGAAGTCCTCTTTGAGAAAGAGTAGTTGAGAGTAAGTGTGAGCTGGAACTCAAGGGCACCCATAGGTCAAGGATGCGACCACTGGCACTTGCTCTCTGCCCCTTTTGGAAACAGGGCTAACATCCTTTGCATAAATAACTATTTAGTTCTTTGTTTGGGGGTCAAGAGTTGATATTGCAGGAATGGGACTAACTCAGGAAAAATGCATGGTACTTCCAGCTAATGAAAGCGGAGATTAAAAATATTTTATTAAAAAGTGACTTTAGGGCCGGCCCGGTGGCGCATTGCTACAGTGCGCCGCTTGGGAGCGCGGCGGCGCTCCTGCTGAGGGTTCGGATCCCACATACAGACCGGTTCCCACTCACTGGCTGAGCGAGGTGCGGGCGCAGCACCGAGGGTTGCGATCCCGTGGCCGGTCCCGGTCCGGTACGGGCGTGACACTGAGGGTTGCGAACCATTGCCGGACACAAAAAAAGACAAAAAGGAAAAAAAAAAAGTGACTTTAAAAAGAGAAAAAAACCAAAGAACAAACAAACAAAAAACTGGTGAAGGTTTCATTCTGTTATACAAAAATACCTAAAAGCTGATTTAACTTTTGGAAAACTTAGATATTCACATAATTCCCCAAGTGAAAAAAATTTCAGTAGTTCCTGTTGATACATAAACAATATCAAAACATCCTATAGTTTAATAATCTGAATTTAGGCAATCTTTTTAATCCTGTTTGCCTCAAACATAATCAAAGACACCCTCTGGCATAGGCAAATGGGATCATTTATCTAAAATCATTTGTTCTTGTCTTCCTCTATGCATTAACTGAAATGGGGATCTTCACTTGGTTTGCCCAACCCCCAACTGTGCTAGCCAATATTCTAGCCAGGATTTTAAGGTCAACCTATGCAACTTGATCTACCAAGAATCCATCTCTGAATTCCCTCACCAAAAGAGAACTTCCTCCCATGAATATTTACAATATTTTACTGTAGTCACTTATGGTTCACAACACATTATTCTTCCATTGTATTATATAGTATTGTATTATATCATCCTGTATTGTAGGCTTCTTTTACATTTTGTAAAGTTTATTTACATCTTCTTCTATATTTTAAGTCCTTCTTGGGTATGGATCATACAGTATTTGGTCTTCTGAATATTCCTCAAATAATGTATCAGCCAGGAACAAATGAGAAGACAATTTGTAAAATTTGAATTGTTAAAAGTAACAATTATTACTTTGTAACAATTCAATTTGTAAAAATTTCAATATAGAGAATTATTACTTGTAACAGTTACTTGGAGAAGCAGGGGGTTGGCTGGTAGGAAGTAAAGAACCCTAAAGTATACAGGAATAACAGATACTTCAAGCAGCAACTACCTCTAGGGCTGAGATACAGTCCAGGGAAGTGTCTCTTGCTACTAAGACTAAGTAATATGTACTTAAATTGATTTTAAAATAAAAAATAGCATGGAAAAACAAAAGAAGGAAAACAAATGCCTTCAAATGAAGGATGTGTTAAAATTCTTTGGCGACATTTCAACATGGAATTTCATGTTATGAGTTGCCAGCCTCTTGAGATATATTACAAAATGTAAATCATCTACCATTTTCACTAGTGCTAGCTAGTGAAAAAAAAATGTCTCTATGTCAACTTTGATTGATTGTCTATAACATTTGTTAAGAATGATATGTAGGCTTTTATCACAAGTTTGTAACTCATCACATAAATAGAACTTCAGGATTCCAAAGCAGAAAGACTTGATCAAGGGACCAGATTATAATTTATAACTTGAAAAAGATTCAAATTTACTGATGAGTAATGATAAAATGCAAACTAAGATTCAATTGTAACTATCCTCTAATGATCAGCTTTTATGACATATTGAGCTAAATGCACTATTTTACAAGAGATTTATGAGGTATCTGGGGAAGATGTTTTTAACAATGTATTCTCTTGTTATTTGAAAATTTAATTAAATTTTGGCACAGTAAATTTCATTAAACAGTGTTCTGATTTGGTGCATATATGTTTTTTTCATAATAAAATATTTTATTTACAGATATTTTATTTTAAATTATTTGTTGTATTTTATAATATATTCTGCTAATAATTGTCTTTTTGCTATCATGTTGATCTTAAGTTCCCGAAGACATAAAACTATCAAAAGTCAATCTGATGACCAAAATATATCTGTGCAAGGGGATAAAATAAAAATCAACAATATGCTGCTTACAAGAAACACACTTAACCTATAAAGACACACAGTGACTGAAAGTGAAGGGATAGAAAAATAGATTTCTTGCAAATGGTAACTAATAAAGAGCAGGAGTAGGTGTACTTGTATCAGATAAAATATACTTCAAGCCATAGAAAGTAAAAAAAAAATAAGGTATGTCATCATAAAATGATGAAAGGATCAATTTAACAAGATGATTGTAAATATATATGCACCCAACTCTGGAGCACCCAGTTATATAAAACAATTACTATTAGACCAATAGGAGAAATAGAATCCAACACAATAATAGTTGAGGACATTAACACCCCACTTTAAGCAAAGGACAGAACATGCAAACAGAAAATTAACCAAGAATCAATGGAATTAATCTCTACTATAGGCCAACCTGACCTAACAAGCATTTATAGAATGTTGGAGGTCCTTCTGGAAGGAAATACTCCTTTCCTGTTTGATATTCCATCAAACAGCTGTATCAACACATTCTTTCTTAGCAGCACATGAAACATTTTCTTTTTCTTTCTTTTTTTTTTTTTTGGTTGTGACTGGTAAGGGGATTGTAACCCTTGGCTTGGTGTCGCCTGCACCACGCTCAGCCAGGCAGCACACTGGCCATCCCTATATAGGATCCAAACCCATGGCCTCAGCGCTCCCAGCACTGAACTCTCCCAAATGAGCCATGGGGCCAGCCCCACATGAAACATTTTCTAAAATAGAGAATGTTAGTTTACAGATTTTAAAAACTTTGAAATCATATCAACTACTTTGCCTGACCACAATGGGATAAAACTGGAAGTCTACAACAAAAGAGACACTAGAAACTACAAATACATGAAAATTAAACAACATACTCCTAAACAACAAATGGAAATTAAAACATTCCTGGATACCAGTGAAAGCAAAAGCACAAACTACCAAAACCTATGGGATTCAGTAAAAGCAGTTCTGAGAGGGTAACTTATAGCAATAAATACCTATATCAAAAAATAGGAATGGCTCCAAATGAAAAAACCTAAAGTTATACTACAAGGAACTAGAAAAACAAGAACAAACAAAACCCAGAATAAGTAGAAGGAGAGAAATAACAACAATCAGAGCAGAAGTAAATGAATAAGAATTTAAAGAACAATACAAAAGATCAAATAAACAGAGTTTTTTTTAAAAAAGATAAACAGAATTGATAAATCTTTAGCTAACTAAGAAAAAAAGAGAGAATACTTAAATAAATAAAATCAGAAATTAAAAAAGGAGACATTACAACTGATATGACAAAAATTTAAAAGATCAGAAGAGACAATAAAAAAAAATACATGCAAACAAACTGAAAAGACAAGAAGTGACAAATTCCTAGACACATACAAATTACCAAGGTTGAATCATGAAGAGCTAGAAAACCTAAACAGACCAATAACAAGTAATGAGATTGAAGCAGAAATAAAAAGTCTCCCAACAAAGAAACTCCAGGACCAGATGGCTTTACTGTCTAATTCTACCAAACATTTAAAGAACTAATACCAATTTTTCTCAAACTCTTCCAAAAAAATTAAAAGGAGGGAATCCTTCCAAACTCATTCTATGAGGCCGGCATTACTCTCATATCAAAACAAGAAAAAGATACAACATAAAAAGAGAAAACTACAGAACAATATCCCTAATGAACATGGATGCAAAGATTCTCAACAAATTACTAGTAAACAAAATCCAACAACACATTAAAAAGGTCATTCACCATATTCAAGTTAGAATCATCTCAGGCATTCAAGGATGGTTCAACATATGTAAATCAATAAACCTGAAACATCACATCAAGAGAATGAAGGAAAAACCCCATTTCAATAGATGCAGAAAGAAGCATTTGATAAAATCCAACAATGCTTTGTGATAAAAACACTAAGCAAATTTGGCATAGAAGGAATGTACCTCAACACAATAAAGGATATACACGACAAACCCACAGCTACTATTACACTGAATGGACAAAAATTAGAGGCTTTTCCTCTAAGATCTGAAACAAGACAAGGATGCTCTTTTTCCACACCTGCATTGAATATAGTAATGCAAGTTCTAGCCAGCACAATAAGGCAAGACAAAGCAATAAAAGTCATCCAAATCAGAAAGAAGAAAGTCAAACTAGCACTATTTGCAGATGACATGATCATATACATTGAAAACCCTAAGGACTTCACCCTAAAAGACTCCAATTACTATTACTAATAAATGAATTCAGTATAGTGGCAGGATACGAAATCAACACACAAAAATTAATAGCCTTCCTATATATGAATAATGAAATAGCTGAATAAGAAATCAAGAAATTAATACCATTCACAATAGCTACCAAAAAATGAAATACCTAAAAGTAAATTTAACCAAGGAGGTAAAAGACCTCTACAATGAAAACTATAAAACATTGATGAAGAAAATTGAAGAGGATACACATAAATGGAAAGATATCCCATGTTCATGGGTCAGAAGAATTAACATTATCAAAATGTCCATCTTACCCAAAGCAATCTACAAATTCAGCGCAATCCCTATCAAAATACCAATGACATTATTCACAAAAATAGAAAAAATAAAAAAAAAACGATCTTAAAATCTGTATGGAGCCACAAAAGTCTCTGTATAGCAATCTTGAAGAAAATAGCCAAAGTTGGAGGAATCACACTTCCTGAGTTCAAAACATACTATAAAGCTATAATAAACAAAACAGCATAGTATTGCCATAAAAATAGACAAATAGACCAAGGGAACAGAATAAAAATCCCAGAAGCAAACTGTAGTGTAATCCTACCAATGATGCCAATTGTAGAGCTAGGGCTAGGGTCTGGAGCTCACAGACCCCTCGAGCCCATTCATAAACCCTTCACATGCAGGTCTATGAGCTAGGTAACCACCAAAACCTCCTTGGAGACTTGGTTGAAGTAAGAATAGTCTTTATTCAGCACACACACATGTAGGAGCTAGGCAGTGCTAAGGAGAAATTCAGAAACTCAACTGCTACTGGCAATGTCCAAAGAAAAGCTGAAACTGAGCAGCTGCCAGCAGAGTAAACGTGCTTTATTGTTAGATGCAAGCTCTGCCACCAGTCTGCTTCACAAAACTGCAGGAAGGACACACAAAAGCAGTTAAAGATTGCTAGAAAGATACATGGGTGCACATGCACACTAAATCCACCCACACAACTTGTTTACAAGAAATGTCAAGGGAGCCTGACTAAATTATCCTATTTTCCCCACACAAACCCACACACTCATAGCCAACTGTTTTTTGAAAAAGGTGACAAGAATATACAGTGGAGAAAGGACAGCCTCTTCAATAAATGGTGCGGGAAAACTAGGTATCTGCATGTAGAAGAATGAAACTACTGGATATCCAAATGCAAAAGATTGAAACTAGACCCCTATCTCTCAACATACACAAAAATCAACTCAAAATGCATCAAATGTAAGGCTTGAAACTATGAAACTACTAGGAAGAAAACAGGGGAAATATTGGGAAGAAATGGGAGCAGGCAGTGCTATTTTGAAGGAAACCACAAAGGTACAGGCAGCTAAAGCAAAAATACACAAATATGGTACTACACCAACTAAATAGCTTCTGCACAGGAAGTGACACTGTCAATAAAGTGAAGAGACAAACTACAGAATGGGAAGATGTATTTGCAAGCTACACATCACGTTAGGGGCTAATATCCAGAGTACATAAGAACCTCAACTCAACAGCAAAAAAATAACCTAATTAAAAGATGGGCAAAGGACCTGTAAATACATTTCTCAAAAGAAGACATAGGAATGTCCAGCAAACAGATGAGAAAATGCTCAAAATCACTAATCACCATGGAAATTCAAATTAAAACCACAGTGAGACATCATCTCTCTTTAGCTAGAATGGCTATTACCAACAAGACAGAGAATAAATCCTGGTGAGGATGCTGAGAAAAGGGAACCTCCTACCTTTTTGGTGGGAATGTAAATTGGTACAGCTATTGTGGAAAACAGCATGGAGGTTCCTCAAATAACTAAAAATAAATCTACCTTATGATCCAGCTATCCAAATACTGGGTATATACCCAGAGGAAATAAAATCAATATATCAAAAGGACACCTGCACTCCCATGTTCATCACAACACAATCACAATTACTTAGAGATGGAATCAATCTAAATGTCTATTAATGGATGAATGGATTAAAAAACTGTGGTGTATATACACAATGGAATACTGTTCAGCTATACAAAAAAATGGTATGCTGCCATTTGTAGCAACACTGTTGGAATTGGAAACCATCGTGTTAAATGAAGTAAGTCAGGCACAGAAAGACAAATACCACATAGTCTCACTCGTATGTGGAATCTAAAAAAAAAAAAGTGTTTTCACAGAAGTAGAGAGTAGAAAAATGGTTGCCAGAGGCTGGGAGAGGAGTGATGTGGGGCAGAGGAGAAGGGGTGGACTAACAGGTACAAAGCTGTGCTATCTACCTTAAGTGAATCATTGTGCAGTGTATGCATGTATTGAAAAAATAAGCTGTACCCCATGAAAATAAATATAAGCACATTTTTCTTTTTTAAAAAAGAGGTAAAGTAAAAGAATCTCATGGATATTAAGAGTTATTCAGATGATGTGAGTTTTTAAAGTCCATGCAAAGAACCGTGTAGCCTCAATTTTGTTATCTTTCTTCTTCCTCCCCTTCCTTGCTTCCTTCCTTCCTGCCTTCCTTGCTTCCTTTCTAACTTCTTTTTTTTTT
>NW_007731328.1:50136-51471 GCF_000696425.1 Galeopterus variegatus | reverse complement strand
TTCAAATAATGTATTTATTTCATCTATCTTATTGAATTTGTGTAGAAAAATCTTCATTATATTCTATCATAATCTTCTTGATGGTTGGTGAATTTTGATTGCTATCCCCTCTTTCATTGCTTTGGTTGATGGTTTGTGATTTTCCTCTTTTTTTTTTTCCTTTTTGTCTTTTTTCGTGACCGGCAATGGATTGCAACCCTCAGTGTCGCACCCGTACTGGACCGGGACCGGCAGCAGGATCGCAACCCTCGGTGTTGCACCCGCACCTCGCTCACTGTGAGCGGCTGGTCTGTATGTGGGATCCAAACCCTCAGCAGGAGGGCCGATGCGCTCCCAAGTGGCGCACTGTAGCAGTGTGCCACCGGGCCGGCCCATGATTTTCCTCTTTTTATGTTCATCTTCTTGTTAGGGATTAACTTCATTAGTCTCGTCAATGAAACAAATTGAGCATTGTTTATTTTCTCTGTTGTTGTTTCACTTTGTCTTGATTTGTGGTCTCTTCCTTAATATTTTTCTTTTGTTTATTTTGGTTATACTTTGGACCTCTTTTTCTAGCTTCTGAACATGAAACAGATGAAAAATTTTAAATCATTTTTTTCCAATATGAATGTGTAAAACTAGGTATTTTTCTCTTCCTATCATTTAACCATGTCCTTTGAGTTTGATAAATTGAGACCAATATGTACAGTTCAAGATATATTCTAATTTCTAGTGATTTGCTTGTTGTTTTTTATGTATACACTGTGTGTATATATTCATATCTGCCAGAATCGAGCTAGTAAACATATCCATTGCCTCATATAGCTAAGACTTTCTTTTCTTTTTTTTTTTTTTGTGGTGCAGTAAGAACACTTAAGATCCACCTTCTTAGCAAATTTTAAGTATACACTACAGTATTGTCAACTGTAGCAACCATCCTGTGCATTAGATCTTCAGAACTCAACTCATTTATCCTGCATGAATGAAACTCTGTGTCCCTTGACCAATGTTTCCTCATTTCCCCACCTCTCAGCACCTGGCGTCTCCTTCTACTCTCTTGCAATGAGTTCCACATTTTTAGATTCCACATGTGAGTGAGGTCATTGTGTATTTATCTTTCTGTGCCTGACTTAATTTCACTTAAAATAATGTGGACCAGGGCTGGCCCGGTGGCGCACTGCTACAGTGCACCGCTTCGGAGTACGACGGCGCTCCCGCCGAGGGTTCGGATCCCACATACAGACCGGTTCCCACTCACTGGCTGAGCGAGGGGCGGGCGCAGCACGAGGGTTGCTATCCCGTTGCCGGTCCCAGTCCGGTACGGGTGCGACACTGAGGGTTGCGGTCCGTTGCCGG
>NW_007731328.1:36663-47694 GCF_000696425.1 Galeopterus variegatus | reverse complement strand
TCTCACCCAAGTTAGGAGGTCTCCTTCAAGAAAGTTAATATTTTGTGAACCGCTTGTGTAGCTGGGCCCCACTAACTTTCCTACTGGCTATCTGTGTAGATCTTATTCTATTCAATTTTTAGTGGATACTGAAGAGAATAAAACATTCGTCTACAATTTCTCACAATCCTGAGTTGATATTACCCTTCTTCAGGTACAATTTTAGAGGATTTCAACAATGCATCCTCATCCTGCCCTTCTGCTATTGTCGTGTATTTTACTACCATGTATGTTATAAACCCCACAAGAGTGTTATTATTTTTATTTTAAACAATCCTCTTTTAAAGAAAACAGGAGAGTTCATAGATGTTTTTACACTACTTAATAATTTGCCATTTTCTTCACTTTTCAATTGTTCTTGTCTATTCAAGTTTTCAACTGGTATCATTTTTCCTTAGCCTAAATAATTTATAACATTTACTTTGGTGCAGGTCTATTTGTGACAAATTTTCTGTGATTTCAATGACATAGAAATTTCTTTATTTCCTTTTATTTTAAAGGTTATTTTCATGGGATACAAAATTCATTGTTGATTTTCTTTTTTTTTTTTCTCCCTTTTTGTCTTTTTTCGTGACCGGTAATGGGATCACAACCCTCGGTGTCGTGCCCGTACTGCGACTGGCAACGGGTTTGCAACCCTCAGTGTCGCGCCCGCACCGCGCTCAACCAGTGAGCAGACCGGTCTCTATATGGGATCCAAACCCTCGGTGGGAGCGCCGCCGCACTCCCAAGCGCCGCACTGTACTGAGTGCGCCACCGGGCTGGCCCATGGTTGATTTTCTTTTCTCCCAAAACTTAAAAGCTGTTATTTTATGTTCTTGTTATTTGTGTTGTTTCTGGTGAAATCTCAGTCATCAACCTCACTGTTATGCTATTTAGAAAATGTATCTTTTTTGTTTTTCTCTACTTTTATTCTTAGTCTCTTCGCCTTTGATTATCAGTAGTTCAACCCTGGTATAACTAGGTGTTTTGTTTTTTCTATCTGACCTGGTGCCTGATGAGTTTCTTGGATGTGTTAAAGATGTTGCTCATCATACTCAGTAAAATATAAATTATTATTTCTTTAAATATTTTGTTCCCAATTCTCTCTATCCATTATTTTAGGGACACTGATTACCTAGACACTGAACCCTTTAACATTGTTCCACATGTCACTGTTAGTCTATTAACTTTATTTCAATACGTATTTTTTTTCTTTGAGCTTTATTTTGGATAATTTTTATTCAACTAATTTCCAGTTCACTAATCCATGCTCTGTAGTGTCTATTTTGATGTTAAACCCATTTGAGATGTTTTTTCCTTAGCATAATACATTTTTCAGTGACAGAATTTCCTTTTGATTTTTCTCTCATAGTTTACTTCTCTCTGCTCATTTTCCCATCTGATCACCCGTTCTTTTCATCACTGCTTATAAATCCTTGAACATAATTATAGCTGTTGTTTGAAGTTCTTCTTGGCTAGTTCCAAAGTCTGGGTCACCTGTTGGCTTCTTTCTTCTCCTCCTCTTCTTTATTTTTCTTCTGTCATTCCTTTGCTTCTTCAATTTTTTGTAATGCTTTAATGTGTTCTGGTAATTGCACAGAGAGCCGTGGAGTCTGATGTATGTTATTGTGAATGTTGCTTTTGTTTTCCAGATCCTGTGAGCTCTTTCCTTTCCTTTGTCTTTGGTCCTTTTCTTCGCTATTGTAATGTGATTATTCTCATTTCACCAGGTACCATTTCTAGATTTAATAAGATTGAATTCGTTTTTATGCATCTATCAGCCAAGGCACTAGGTAGCTGTCCTCTCAAGAGGCCAATCTCTGAGGTCTTATCTGCAGGACCTATCACAATGCCTGTTGAAAGCATGCAGTAATATTTGTTGACCAGATGAATTAGTGTTATACTTGGAACTGTGAGTCCTTTTGGGGCTTCACATGATGATAATAAAATTTAGCTTCATGGTATTTCTGATTCATTAAATAGTTGTTTAATACATTAAGATTTGAATTAACATTTATGGCATTAGACTTTTTAAAAAGAAGACATCGTAAAGAGAGCATTACCAAATGTTATCACATTAAGACATAATTTTCCAAAATATCAGAGGTAAATCAACATGATCTTTACAGTATTAATTTGGAGGCCACTTCTTTTCTTGTAAGGCAAAATTTTCATTTCATATAGAAGGCACTGCAAAAAAGAAAAAAAAAATCTAATACACATGGCTAGCTCTTTTTATTCAAGCAGATATATCCCTAAAATACAGTCATCAATAAAATTAAAATTAAAATAAACATTGTCAACAACATAAAAAATAGTTGCTTTTTTCCACTGTAAAATTTAGTAAATCTTTTAGAAAATGCTAAGCCTTGGCTATTCAAACAGCCACACTAACTAGCTTTAATACACTTATGAATTTACTAAAATTAACTTAAATGATTTCAGGTGAGAAATTTAGTAAATCTTTTAGAAAATGCTAAGCCTTGGCTATTCAAACAGCCACACTAACTAGTTTTAATACACTTATGAATTTACTAAAATTAACTTAAATGATTTCAGGTGAGTCTAAGGGCATAGCGTAAGTTAAATTCATTTGAATAATGATATGTCAAAGAGACATACTACACAGAAATTATTTGAATTTATAGGCAGGTTTAATGTTTTATTTTAGTACCTGTAGTTAGATTTAGTTTGGAACTGCAGTCACACAAAAAGCAATGAAAATACCAACCAGAATAAAGTTGGGGAACCTGGAGTTTTTTCCATTATAGTAAGAAAGAAGTCATGAAAGGGTTGTTATTGTTATTGTTTTTAAAGTAATAGGATAATTGAAAATGAAAATACCTTTTCTTAACCTAACAGAGCCACTTCAAAGTCACATTTGGGAATTGATACTTGCACTTACAGCCTGTTGGGAAAACAGAATAATTTAATCAGGCTCCCTCACCTTAGGTCAGGTTGGGGGTGGTGTGGCACATTCTTTGTAAACAAATTGTGTGTGGGGGGGTGGAGTTAGTGTGCATGTGCAGCACTATGACTTGGCTGTCATCTACTGCCTCAGGTGTCTGCCACACACAGCCATGCTCTCGAACCTATGGCTCCAAGGACCTTTTAGCTGGTTACCTAGCTCATACCTGCATGTGAGGGGTCTGGTAACCCAGCCTGCCATGTGAGGAGTCTGGTGACCCAGCCTGGCATGTGAAGGGTTTGTGACCCAGTCTGTGAATGGGCTTGAGGGGTCTGTGAGCTCCAGACCCAGGCATAGCTCAATGATTGGCCCAGTCAACAGGATTATGGGCAGGTAAAAGAACTTGAAAATTGGCATAGTCTGCAACAGGATTCTGAGCAGGTACAGGAGCCAAAAGCCCTTGGAAGAAGGAAGAATTGTGGCTGCTTTTGAAAATGCTCTGCCCTATGGCCATCTTCCTGTTGACCAGGATCTGGTTGCTGCACACTGTACTGCAAGGCAGCATAGACCAGGCACTACAATGCAAAACCCCTTGGGAGGGGAGGAAATGTGGCTATCCTTGAGCATATGGTGCCCGGTGGCCACTTTTCTGCTGACTGGAGCCTGACTGCTTTTAACTATGCTGCAAACTGATTGGGATTTGCGGCAGAAAGCAGAGTTGTTGGAAGCAAGGATGATTATCCTGGAAGATATGTTCAGCAACTGGCCATTTCTGCTTCTCACACCAGGGAAGACAACCATCCCAGTGGTGAGTTGGGGGAAACAATGTGTCTCCAGGCATGACCTGTTGTGCACGAGAAATTGAGACACAAGCAGCCTATGGGACCAGAAGGGCAGCCAGTGAGTGATCCACAGGGGACCCAGTTCACCACCTATGTCCCGTATACCCAGGTTGATCTGTTTGACTTGGGAAGACAGTTCAGGCAGAAACTTGGGGAGACCCTGGCTGCTTGGCTGTTGCATTTATGGGACATAAAGGTGGATAGTGTAATGTGCTCTGGTGAGGAGGTGGAGAAATTGTCCTCCATTACCACACACCCATCCCTGAAGCAGCAGCTGCAAAATAGCTTCAGATATGCGCAAGGGTGAGGTAATCACTCCTTGATGGACTGGGTGAGTGCAGCTGCCCGAACCATGTAGGCAAGTGATGGAGAATTACCCAAGATTGTTAGTAAATGGCAGAAGTATGCTGAGCAGGTCCAAATCATTCGAGAGCTGGGAATATGGAAGTCCATGTTTAATGTGAACACCTGTGGTCCGGACGATGAAAATTTTACAGGTAGCATGACAGACATAGTACTGAAAAATGCCCCATCAATGTCCTTTGAGTCACTGATGGCCATACGTGCCCCATACATTGGTCATCCTATACATGAGATAACGACCATGATAGCCAGCTTGGGTGAAGTAGAGGATAGCAGACAAGCAAAAAAGGCCTGAAAGGTGGATAAGACCAACCCCCCCCTCCCAAAATGCTCGGGACTTTATCCTGAGTCCTCATGTATATACTGTATATGTATATATCTCCAGTAGCTGAACACATCTTGGTTTTGAATGTACTTTATGGTTTGCACCTGCAAACAACAGTTGGAGAGTTTCAGCTGTGAACATGGAAAGTAAAGCCTGTATTACAAGGATATGCTAAACATGACCCACAGTTGTTACCCCAGCCAAGACGTGTGGTTAATGTAAAGCAGTATCACCTACCAGGAGGACATGCAGAGGTAAGTGACACTATACTGGAATTAGAAAAAGTTGGCATCATTTGTCTGGCTCATAGCCCATTTAATGCTCTTGTGTGGCCAGTGAAAAGGCCTGATATTACCTGGAGAATGACTACAGATTATCGAGAACTGAACAAACTAGAGACCCCTTTGCATGCAGCTGTGCCTTCAGTTCATACTTGATAAGTCAGCTGATGACTCAGCTGGGGACTTATCATTATGTACCAGACCTCGTAAATGCTTTTTTCTGTATTCTAATTTCAGCTGATAGCCGAGATCAGTTCGCCTTCACTTAGGAAGGAAGACAGTGGACCTTTCAAGTATTGCCCCTAGGTTATCTGCATAGCCCAACTATCTGTCATGGTTTGGTGGTTAGAGACTTAGCTAAATGGACTAGGCCCAGCATGGTTACAATGTTTCACTACATTGATGACATGTTACTAACCTCTGATTCTCTTGCAGATTTAACCCAGGTAGCTACAAAGCTGTTAAGTCATTTGAAACAATGTGGGTGGGCCATGAATACAGCCAAGGTACAAGGACCTGCACCGTCAGTCAAATATCTGGGAGTGGTCTGGTTTGGTAAGATGAGGGTCATCCCAGAAGCTATTATAGGTAAGATACAGGTATACCTTCAACCCACAACTGCAGCTCAGCTATAGACATATTTGGGATTTTGGGGGTATTGGAGAACTTTTGTACCCCATTTGGCCCAAATGGCAAGCCCACTATGTGCGTTGACAAAGAAAGGAGCCTCCTGGGATTGGACTTAGGAGGTAGAACAGGCTTGCTGCACTACAAAAAGAGCAATACAGCAAGTATAAGATTTACAAGTGGCCAACCCCACTAATCCTTTTGACTTAGATGTACATATAACATAGGAGGGGTTAGGATAGGTTTTGTGGCAGAGACAGGACTGATTCCATACACCTGTAGGATTCTGGTCTCAGCTCTGGAAGGACATTGAAGTGCATTATACCCTAATAGAAAAGAAGTTAGCAGCTGTGTATTCTGCCTTGATAGACACTGAAGCTATCACAGGAACTGCCAAAGTCCTAGTAAGGACGACATACCCCATAATAGGTTGGCTGTGCACAGGGGCAACCAACCTTAAAATGGATGTAGCTCAGAATCCCACTTTATCTAAATGGAGAGCATATATAGAAGAAAGGAGCACTGTGCCAATGAATCCTCTGTCCAAAGAGTTGCACACCGTGCTAGGCCCAGTAGAGGTTGTGGAGAAAACTTTGACACAACCATTACCCGTGGAGGTGGAGGCTACACCTTTCCATGAGGGATAGGGACCTATCACAGTGCAAGCTTTGTACACAGATGGCTCTAGCATGGGACCTTCAGCGTTGTGGACAGCTGTTACTTTCTATCCCTTAACAGATACCATGCGGTATGAAAACAGCATAGGGCAAAGCAGTCAGTGGGCCTAACTGAGAGCAGGTTGGATGGTGATAAAAAATAAGCTTGAACCATTAACCATCTGTACTGACAGCTGCGCTGTATACAAAGGTTTAATCCTTTGGATCTCTACTTGGATGTATCTGGATGGTAGGCCACCAACCCCTGTGGGGACAAGCCATGTGGCAAGAATTATGGGAATTGGGGTATGAAAAAGAAGTAACTCTTTTCCATGTCATAGGACACTTCTCCTTAGCCAGTCCAGAAATGATGAAGCTGATGCCTTGGCTAAGGTAAGATGGCTGGAGGAAGCCACAGCTACTGATGTAGCCCAGTGGTTACATCGATGAATGCAGCATGCTGGATGTAAAACCATGTGGATGGCGGCTCAAAGATGGGCCCTGCCTATAAAATGGGAAGATGTAGTGAGGGCCTGTCGTGCTTGTCCAGTATGTGGTCAAGAGAGTCCACACCCTCGGTAGGTGTCCCATACAGATGGGCAAATAACTCGAGGAAGGGTGCCCCTGACTAGATGGCAAGTGGACTTTGTTGGACCACTGCCAAGGTCAGAGAATTTCAGATACATCTTCTATGCTGTTGATACAGCTACTGGTCTTCTGTTTGTAGGACCTTTTAATGCCCCAGACCAGGTCAACACTGTGAAGGCATTGAATAGCCTTACAGCTATGTATGGTTGGCTTGCAGTTATAGAGAGTGATAATGGAACCCACTTTATTGGACATGAGGTTCAGATATGGGCCTCCCAGTTGTCCATTCAGTGAAAGTCACATGTGCCATATCATCCTCAGGCAGTGGGAATGATTGAATGGCACAGTGGTCTTTTTAAAAAGGTACTAAGGCTATCTACCCAACCCCCAACCATGAAGGGGTGGACAAGGCAATTATGGCATCAGGCAGAATTCTAAATGAGAGACCCCGCAAGGGTGGACCCTCTCCAGTGGAAGCTCTGTTGCATAGGGCTGTGGCACCTATACAGCTACAAATCACTACTAAAGATAAGCTTTTGAAGCCAGGATATGGTAAGAATGGAAATATTCTCTTGCTGGCCCCAACCTGTTTGCAACAGGGACAGACAGTACAACGGGAATGGCTTTAGAGAATAAAAGCCCCCCCCCCCCATACACTGGAAGGTCTAATAGGGCCTTTGGGAAAAGGATTAGAGGAAGACTTGCAAGTTTCACCTTGGGTGACAAGTACCTGGCCTCCTCAAGTAAAGATAACATGGCCTGGAACAGATAAGCACTTTATTCTAAAGAGCACATTTGTATTATCATTATGGCCAATTATGAGTTCCCCTAAACTGTTACACGTAGAAACTAGAGATCCAACAGTGTTAGCGGATAAAGTATGGTATCATAAGCCAGGTAAGGTACCTATTTCTGCAACCATCCTTTCTCAGGATGGCAATCTGGCATGTATCTTGCCAGAGGGGTGAGAACTTCCCCTATTGGTACCAATAACTCTTCTGTCTTTTTGCCCATAGTGTTCTGGCTGCAGACACTGCATCAGAGTCACGTGATCAATGTGTCAGCCTACTGAAGGTGCGTTGAACTTCCCATCAGTATGGCTGCAGGATTCCCATGGAAGATCACACCAATGGTGACTACTAACTGTACATATGTAGCTAATACTTAAAAGGACAGAACTACAAGCCTTAAGGCATATTGAATGGACAATTGGCTATGTAAATGAAGGGGTCATTTATCCTCGCTAAGGCAACATTGCAGAAAATTCTGAAGGCATAGATTGCATGGCAAGGGACCCTGAAGGGGTGGATTGCTGGTAAAATACAATAATTTAATCAGGCCCTCTCACCTTAGTTCAGTTTGGAGGTGGCACAGTACCTTCTTTGTAAGCAAATTGTGTGTGTGTGAGTGGAGTTAGTGCACATGTGCGGTGCCGTGACTTGGCTGGAGTCTACTGCCTCAGGCATCCAACAGGTACGGCCATGCTCTCGAACCTATGGATCCAAGGACCTTTTGGCTGGTTACTTAGCTCACAGACCTGTGTGTGGGGGTTCAGGTGACCCAGCGTGGCATGTGAAATGGTTTGTGATCCAGTTTGTGAACGGGCTTGAGGCGTCTGTGAGCTCCAGACCAGCCCTAGCTCAACAATTGGCCCAGTTGGCATGATTACAGGCAGGTAAAAGAGCCCAATAGAGGCATTTATCCAATTTGCACATCTGTCTTTTAAATCCTCAAGTTCCTGGCATAATTAAATGATGTTTAAACTATGTGGAATAGGATAACAATAACTTTTTAAAAATTAAAAACTAACATATTCAAATTATGAAGTTAGTATTCATATTGCATTCTCCTGTGAAATATTTAAAATCTGCACATTAAATCTTCAAAGTAAAAAAGATGATTATTCATCTCTGGGAACACCATTGGCAAAAAATTAAATTTTATGGAAGCAGGAAAAGCATGAAATACTAAGTTCTGCAAAAACATTTCTAGGAAGAGAAAACAGCAAATGCCTTTGCCCTAATTACTGAACCAGCCTTGGGTGAGCGAATGCTCTTTCCCTGGATCACTGCCTGATGAGCATTTCCCTGCTGTTGAGTTCTGCCTCAGCTTTAGACCATCCTTCCCTCCTGCACACCCGTGTTACCATAGCTCTTTCGTTGTATTTCTGCCAAACATACCTAGATTACTTATATTTTCACATGTTTCGTCTCTACTTTTCTCTGCAAGATCCTATGAGCAAAGGTCTAGTTTGTCTATTTATTGAATCCCTGTTACCAAGAATAGAGCCCTTCACAGTACTAATTTCACAAATGCCTTCTGAATAAATGTATAAATGAATGAATGTGATGAATACTGCAAAAAGCAAAACAAAACAAAACAACTAAGTTAATGTATTTGAAATAATAGAAAGTGAATCAAGCTCTCTCACCTTGTTGCCTTCCTTATAGATAAATGCACAAAAATAATGTATCCACTTTAAACCACACAAGCCTTTTCTTTCAAAAAGATATAAGAGCAGAAAGAATGTAGAGTATGCAGTGGTGCAACTGTTACTGGGCGGCGGTCCTGTGGCCGGCGTTCCTTGCTTCTTTCTTTCCATTAATGAAGAACCAGAAACCAAAACACAGTTAAAATTTTAGCTTTATTGCAGGGAACGAAAGAGGAGTTTAATGAAAGGGAGAAAAGGAAAGTGCTGTGCGCTGTGCAGGAACGGCGCAGGTCCTAGGCGGAATGTGGCCCGGGCCAAACTCTGAGTAGAGAGTGGCCTTGTGGGTGTCTGCCTGTAGCTTTCTATCTATTCGGTTTTCGTGAACCTAAGCTTGCTTGACTGGCATTTTGATTGGCATTTAAGGATTACTTCCCTTCTTCATTGTTGTGCGTGTCCTTACCTGTAATTCACTGTTTTAATGACGTGTATTTATGGATTGCATATGTTTAAGTCTTAATGAGTATTCAGCATAGCCTGAGGTTATTTGAGGTCTTACATTTTTGTATCTGCACATGCTCCAAACAGTGGCCAGTCCTTACCCAGCAGCTGTGGCCACCGTGTGGTGGGAGTTCATCCTGTTCCCACCGCCAAGTGGGTGTTCCGTGGGCGGGCTAGGGACCGCGGCGGCCCGGGACAGGTGCTGGTGGGCCACCACACCTGGAAGTTTCCGTCTTCCTCTCTCCCATTTCTCCTACGTGCTCCTGTCTCTCTACCTACCTAACACAACAAAAAAGAGCCGAATATGGGAAGACCCAGGCAGGTGCCTTCAGAGACAAACCAAAGTGCCATGTCTGTCGGAAGGCCGCGTGGTGACAAGAGGCTTTCTCACAAAGGAGAAGCCCAGCCCTGGGGAGCAACTGGAGAAAACCGAAGTGGGGAGGAGAGGAGCGAGCCGGCGGTCTGCTGGGAGGGGGCGGCCAGCGAGAAGGTTGCTGGAGGACGCACGGGGGAGGACCGAATCCTGCACTCACAAGCACGGCTGGCTCCCTCTTGTTTCCTATTTTTTTCTCACCTAATCCCCAGAAGTAAATCTTTGCCGTCTTCGTCTCTGAAAATGTATAAAATTCCTCATCTTGTCGTATATAGACTTAAATGAGGGAGGCAAGGTCACAGGATACAAAAAGCAGTAGGCTCGAGCCATGCCAGTGCTAAGGACAAGGACACAGCTGCAGACACCCGCCCGGCCCGGGAGGCCGGCGCGCCCGGCTGGGGCAGGAGCCTCACGGCCGACTCCTCCTCCGTCTGTCGCTCACCTACGACACTGCGAAGGAGAGCTTCAGAACGGACCGACGTTTCAGAAGGAATCCCTCCACTCGCCAGCGCCAGTCGGGGCACTGTCAGTCCCAAGGGTGGGACCGCCGCCGCCTCTCCTTTCTGGGGTGACCTCAGCGAAGGCCAGCGAGGCGGGCTGCCCAGGGCGTTGCCTCGGACGGGAGGGACGGGCACAGGCTCGGGACATCTTTGGCTTTTCGTTGAGAGCCGGCGAATACTTTGGCACCAGAGAGCACCATAATTAACCTGTCCTCCCAAAATCTGAATACTTCCTTACTTTTTTTGGCAGCTGGCTATACGGGGACCGATCCCTTGACTTTGGTGTTATCAGCTTCATGCTCTCCCAAGCGACCTAATCAGCCGACCCCCTTCTTACATATTTTTAAAAATCTTTATAGTGTATACTTTTCATACCGTATAACTCGTCAGTTTTAAGTGCAGTGTTCACTGATTTGGAGGTAAATTTACGTAGCTTTGCAACCACCACAATCCAGTGTCAGGACATCTCCATCACCCCAAAGGTTCCTTGTGCTGCCTGTTTGCAAAACCTGTTTCCAGCTCAGACCCGGGCAACTGGTAATCTAATTTCTGTATCTTTCTGGAAACCTGAGTTCAGTCATATTTTTTCTTTGTAGAAATCCCCTGCTATTTTTTACA
>NW_007731328.1:12067-36037 GCF_000696425.1 Galeopterus variegatus | reverse complement strand
AAGAGAAAGGGAGAGAGGGAGAGGGAAAGAGAAAGGGAGAGAGGGAGAGGGAGAGACAAAGAGAGAGAGGGAGAGACTGCATGTGAACTGCAATGCTTAGAATATTTACTATTTTTACAGAAAAACATTTGCCAGCCCCTGCTGTAGTACACAGAGGGTCTTCTGTCTTTGGAATGCAGGACTACGGAGGAGCTTGGATCTCTCTTTGTTGAAGGGGCTTATGCTGATGGGGTTGAGGCTGTAAATCCCTTCTGAGTTTTGCTGGGTGGCCCAGCCTGCAGCCCTCCATTACAGGACCCCTTCCCTTCTACAGTGGCCCCCCTCATGGTTGTTTACCAGCTAGATTTCCTATAACCTTCTTAGAGGAATCCAGCGACTTAAATGATTCCCTTCTGCATCTCAGGGGGCCGAGAATGACCTGGAGAGTGCCAACAGAGGCCTTCCTTTGCCTTCACCATCACACACAGCACAGGTGTAGCCACAGTCTCTACTCTGCAGTGTTCCCTGCAGAGGTTTTAGAGAGGCATGGGGCACGAAATCTATTCTGTCATGAAACTCCTTTTAACTACAGAAAACCCACAACTCTAGATAGCCAGCCCAGGGAGGTTACCAAAGACCTCTCTGACTAGTTTCTGTCCCAACTGCCACCCTCTAGGTCTCACACTCCCCATGCTACAGTGAGGAGCATTTCCCTTTTACCCTCCGTGGAGAGCCTCTGGTGTGTAGAGTCCCCTGCCTTTCTATGAGAATTAAGACCAATGACACACTTCTCCACAAGCCAGAACATTAGCTTCTCTATACCACGGAACAGGTTGCATGAAGTCTGAGATGATCAGGGCTGAATCTTAATATGGAGGCCGTGGAACGACCCAGAACTAGAAATGTGCCAGTATAGAAATATATTGGTGTATTATCAAAAGAATTTATCTCTTTTAGAATCAGATAATGGAAATATAACATGTAGGAGACAGTACAGATAGGCTAATGAAATATAGGAAAACCAGGAGACTGGGTTTTCCTAGATGCCAAGCAAAGGAAAGTTTTCAAAAGAAAGGAATCAGTGCTGCTGGGAAGACAACTAAGGTGGGAATTCAGAATTGTCCACTGGATGTAGACACTTGATAGTCGTGGGTGTTCTCAGTGTGAGTAGCATTGAGAGACTGGTGAGAGATGAATATAGAACACAGTGAGGATGGGGAGTTGAAGAAATACATAAAATACTTATAAATAACTTTTCAAGAGCCTTGGCTTAGAGAGAATAAAAGCTGGGATTGTCAAAGGAGAGACACTTTTCTAAGTAATGTAGCATAGAGAGTTTAAACATGAGGAAAGGATCTAGTAGGCGGGGAGAGCTAAAGGCACAGGAGAGAGAATAAAGAAATAATGAAAGAGCCAGGGGGTACGTCTCTTCCCTGGGCCCGGATCTGCAAAAGCACAGTTGTTCAACTACACGTTATGACAGTCTCTTCAAGTTCCACAATTTTACAATCTCATATGATGACACTGGATTTGTCTTCTATTTTTTTTTTCCTTTTTTTTGTCTTTTTTACTGACTGGCAACGGGATCACAACCCTCAGTGTTGCGCCCACACCGCGCTCAGCCAGTGAGCAGGAACCAGTCTCCACATGGGATCCAAACCCTCGGCAGGAGCGCCGCCGCGCTCCCAAGCGGCACACTCTCCAGTGCACCACCGGGCCGGCCCTTGTCTTCTATTTTTAAGCAAGTATTTTATTTGGGGAAATATACAATTGGTATATTGGTATATAATGAAACTACCCTAGATTAAATTTTAAATAACTAGAATATTTAGTTAGTAGTTTGGGCTTTATTTCTTAATTAATGTTTTCACTCAGTTAAGAAATAATTTTAAATTATCTATATTTAATTCTCATATGGTAACTCTCAAGTTGCCCACATTGACTAGAACTCATATAAAAAAAGACTTTTTTTTTTTTTTGGCTGAACTAATATCTCAAATCTCTAGCATAGATACTCAATAACTGTATGTTGAAAAGTAAAGAAACTAAAAAGAATAGAGGTTTCAGCGACCTGCCACGAGGACTGCAAAGAATATAAGTTCAGTGAAAGAAGGTGAGTTGACCGCTCACTGCAGCAGGGAAAACTGCACCCCTTGGGGACGCATAGGGTGTTTCAGTTCAATGAGGTTAGGATTTATCATAAAATTTGGGCTCATTTTAGGTAATCTGTTGGTGGTTTGAAGGAAGGTCTTTTTTCAGGATTGGATGTTCTCGGTAAGCGAGAGTAATTCTATGATTGATATAAAACCTCATCTATAAGGCATATAGGATAAAGTGAGGCTAAACTGTAATTGTCAAAAAAGCAGATGTTGGTCATTCAGGATGGGCTGGTCAGTCACATGTGACTGCTTTCACCTTGAGACATTATTATGCTTATATTAGTTTGCTTGGGCTGCTGTAACAGGATACCACAGACTTGGGGGCTTAAACAACAGAACTTTATTTTCTCACAGTTTGGGAGGCTGTAAGTTCAAGATCACAGCGTCAGCAGGGCTGTTTTCTCTTGAGGCCTCGCTCTTCCAGGTGTGTACATGGCTTCTTTCTTGCTGTGTCCTCACATGGACTTTTCTCTCTATGTGAGCACCCCTAGTGTCTCATCCTTTTCTTATAAGGACACCAGTTCCACCAGATTTGGATGCCATCCTGATCATCTTATTTGACCTTAATTAGTTTTTTAAAGACTCCATCTCCAAACACAGTCACATTCCAAGGTACTAGGGCTTTCGGCTTCAACATATGAATGGGGGGTGGGGCACAATTCAGTTTGTAACAATGAAGTAGTCTGATAACTACAAAGACTAGTCCTATAACAGTTCTAGTCCAACTTATCTTAACATGTTGCAGCTCCTGTGATGCTCAAATTCTGCAGTGGTGTTTTGAGAGACATTCCAAAACGGTCAGACCTTTCCACTTTCCTCTCCTAATAATTTTATAAGCATCATATACACAACATTAAATTATATCCCTTTACAACTACAATTGTATCCAGTGGCTGCAACTGTACATACTCTCACTGATATTCCTAATAAAGACTTTCCAAAATCAGGTTTTCATTGTGTAGTCTAGAGCTTGGCAGCCTCTACACTATCCACTCTCAGTAGATTCCCTTCCTACACTTTTGCCTGGGTTGATGGCTGTACATTTTTCTTATACACAATATTTCTATCTCTCTCCTGTTAGGTTTTAAATTGCTTTGAGGAGAGGAACTTTATTTTATTTTTCTTTGTGTTTTTAGAATTTCTAATTCAATTCTTTGCTTATAACAAAGTTTGATGAGTATTAAATAAATAATATTAAAACATATTCTTTATCAGCATATATTATAAATCAGCATTTGTAATTAATTCACGACAATATCACAGATTTTTTTCAAAGGTGTCTTAAAGAGTAAAATATCCTCTTCATATCAGACATTACAATCAACTCCCATTATTTTCAGTAAAAGAATCTCTAGTTTAAAATGTGTGCTTTTCCAAAAGCTTTTGTGTAATTTGAAAAATGAGACAGATAAAAGAGAAAGCAATTTCTCACAGAAACAATAACAAAAAAGTGTGGCGAGGTTCCTAGACTTTGGTTTAACCCAATTTAGCTAAACTCAATTTGCACTGGTACTTGCCAGAATGCCAGCTCCTGGAAGAAGAAAAAATGAGAAAGATAGGAAGTGGTTTGATATAACAAAAATGTGCTGGGTTACTAGTTAGGAGACCTAAAATCAGGGTCCACTCTGAGCAGTGTGCCCTTTGGCAAGTCTGTTTATTTCTCCAGTTAATTCATTTATACATGACAGAACGTTGGCCTCAAAACTTTACTAAAAATAAGCTGCAAGATATTGAACTCTATGTGTGTGTGCTTGTGTGTGTGTGAGAGAGAACTAAAGCACCAAGCAGTGGTCAACCATCCAGGACAAATTCTCACCAGGGCCAGTATGATAGACATTGGGCCAAGGCCAGAGCTGTGGTAATTTTATGATGTATTTTTAACTTTTGTGAAGCAAGATTGGAGAAAATGTTGCCTAAGGACATTAAGAAGTCCAAAAGAAAACAAGAACACCAGCAATAAAAGCAGCAATTTCTGGGCTGAGCCCATGGTGCACTCGGGAGAGTGCGGCGCTGGGAGCGCAGCGGCGCTCCTGCGGCGGGTTCAGATCCTATATAGGGATGGCTGGTGTGCTCACTGCTGAGCGCGGTGCAGCCAGTCACAAAAAGGACAAATAAAAAAAAAAAAAAAAAAGTTGTTGAGGATCCTGAGTGACACTATATATTTTTTTAGTCTGTTATGTTTGAAGAGAAAGATTAAACTCTAGCAATAAGCCCTGTTAACATCTTCTGCATATTTCTTACATTGCTCCATTTCTAAAACCTGATTTCAACAAACAAATAAAAAAAGCCAATAGTTTGAAGAAAAAAGAAAAAAAAAAAAAAAAAAAAAAAAAGCAACAATTTCTAGTTTTCAATTCCCTTTGTAAGAGTATTATTATTGTGTCTTAGAAAGGGAGAAAGGTAGCTATGATAAAAACTGGTTTTTCTTTCTAAATCTAAAACAAAATGAAAACAAAACAAAGCCAGAGGCTATTGTTTCCTGGAGGAAAATTTAAAGTAGTCTATGATTCCTGATAAGAGAGTTTCTGATTCTTGAAAATAGATGAACTCCTTTCTTTGGTTCTAATGGGGAGGACCCAGGCTCCTCCTTGGATGGTCTATTGTTCTTTGAAAACTAATTTGCTAAATTTGCTCTTGAAAACCAAGTTGGATTAAGAGTTTGGCTATCTTGTTCCAGAATATGTCCTTTGCCACCAATTATTGAACAGGAGGCAAAAGTAATGAAATCCAGAATAGTAAGAAAACTGAAATGAGGATTGGAAAAGCAACTTTATCTTGATATGAGAACATTTTCCCACTTTCCATAGGCCATTGAATTCATTCAAATATTTACTAAAGACTAGAGAAGTGTCGGTAAGGGAGCTAGAGCCTAACTTTAAAAGAGAAAAATAATTAGGTTCATCCTCTTTTCTGTCATTCAAAGCAGTAGGTTACAGATACCTAAACTGGCAGCAAGGTACAAGTACCTACCTAGTCATTGTGATTTAATATACAATATCATCATGAGCTTGATCAAGATATCCAACTACTCTACAGTTCAGCATTTTTAGAACAATGAGGTTGTGGTTTAAAGTAGGTAATCTCTTTTAGCTCCTATCTGGAGAATGCTTGAATTGAAGCAAAGAAATAAAGTCCTACGTCAAGCAACAACACAAAAGTTAGTATTTGTGTTTGAGATCACATAAAAGTTATTTCATCAATCTCCTACAGTCCTTGAAAGTTTTGTTTTGTTTTGTTTTCATTGACTTGATTTTTTGGTCAGCTGTTGTTCTATTTAAATAATTCTTTATTTGTTTTGGCAAAATCCACAGTACACATGCATTTCTCAAGTTCCTACACCATTGGTTCAAAAATATATTGTTTCTCCTTGTTGTTTTGCAGGGATATGAATTTTCTAGGAGAGGTTTCAAACTGATTCTCTCAAGAATCTAACAAGGAAGGTTTTACACAGCTTTCTCTGGGAGCATTTTCACAAGGAATGTTCTGGAGATTATCCCAGGAGAAGCATTTTCAAACTGATTCTCTCAAGAATCTAACAAGGAAGGTTTTACACAGCTTTCTCTGGGAGCACTTTCACAAGGAATGTTCTGGAGATTATCCCAGGAGAAGCACACACCAATCCTACCTGCACCAGAAGTTTTGGCACTTATCTCGGGAAACCGCATTGACTGTCGCCCCTTCAAGTTCAGCAGCTCTATCCCTTCAGGGGTGAGTGGTTACTCAGAATCACTTTTTCCCTGTCACTTTACTTTTCTGTCACAACGCCTGAGCTTCAACAAATGCTCCACACTGTTCACATGGCAAATATATTTGACTTTAGCTCTAAAGAGAAAGAAACCAGTGTATTCAGCATATTACACAATACTTAGAGAATAGACTTGTTTCCCTCCTGCTGTCTTTGAAGTCAGAAGTATATAAGCAAGCTGTAAAACATCCGGCTGCCATCAGTGGTCGTTTTCTCTGAGGGAGAACATGAGATTCTTTCACTAGAACAAGTTAAGGAAGGTGGTCAAAGCACATGTGACAGTAACTGGTCTTTCAACTCCGCGGTACCTTTTTCATCTCTACTGGAAATTGGATTAAGCACTAATTAATCAATTGATAGATGGATGGATGATAGGTTGATTTTAAAAATCGTCCCTTTATCAAATTGCTTTATCAGATGACTCAGAGTAGTAAGATTTCAATAGGATAGAGCATAACTATGGCAGAAGAATGAATCATCTCAGTAAAGAGAGTAATATGAACAATGTGGCCAGCCAGATCTGCTGCAGATAGTCAGATTAAGTCATACCATGGTGTCTGGAGGAGATGGAGTTGGAACGATAGAGGCCATGTTTTGGGGAACAGAAATAAAAATTTAGGAAACGTGTAGTTTGGAATAAATTGGGAACTATTTCAGATTGTTGAAAGAAGAATGACATGATCAGAGCTTAATATTTTTGTATTCTTGAAAAATTACCTGAGTGAACCTGATATTCTATATGCCTATGTACATTACTTAATTGTAAACTGAAATGCATATTTAAATTGCTAAAAGTTATTTGATCTTTTGGGATTGTTCTGTCCTCTACTAGTTTTTCATTTCCTCTAATAGGCTGTTTTGTATTTGTGATTCTTAAACAATATATTTCCTGAAATCCTAAAGCCTGTATTTTCCATAAATACAGCATTGTCATTTGTTATAGTGCTTTGTAAATTGGCACAATTCATTCAGTTTTAAACCTGGTTTGTATTTTTAAGCATGGGTGAAAGAAATACTATAATGTAATTTATTCAGTAGAATGGTAGGAGTCTTTCTTTCTCTCTTTTAAATGCTGTATTTTTGTCCCTTTTTCTGGACATATTATCTGAGGCTTGTTGGAAAATGTGCAGATGGGCTCCCATGACAGTGTGTAAATCCATTTTCAAGGGACATATAAAAGAAAAAATACTCTTTACAACATTACTTTTTTATATCTTATAAGAATAGCTGATATTAGGGTTTCAGGACACTTAGTTTAGATTATTGTAAAATAACTTATGAGAATAATTTTATCTTTTTTCAGAATTCTTGAGTAGGTTGACTTTATTTTCCAGGCTCCTTATTTATTAAAATATTATAGCACTTTTAAATTACTGTAAAGGTTCTAAGTTCACTCCTAAATTGAGGTGTCTTTTGTGTAGACACCAATGTATATTATATGTCAGATGTACATCTTGTGTTTGTATCAACTATATGCTGTCAGATGAACACAAAGAATAAGATGCTATCAGATCTACATAAATAAGAATATACCCTTGCCTTAAAGTAACCTGTCTTCTGTTGGCATATGCAAAGTAATTACAAAACTCCCTAAAGCAGCAAAAAATATTTGGCAAATGAGTATTTTTCATTAAATTGCTAAGGGCCTTATTCCTATGCTGGTCAGAAGTCTTATGAATTGAAAAATGCAAATTTTCAACTTGGAAATAAAAATGAATCTCTTTTATGTCAATGTGTTTGCAAATCTATGCTTCTCTTATGACATGTTACTTTGCAGGACCTGGGAAATATCTAAGGCAGAATCTGAGGAGAGAGAGTCATTTGGTGAACTCCTATCAGAATAATAAATGTAATTCATGTATTCTTTAACAGGTAATTGAGGGTTTTTGACCAAAAAGAATTACTGTTAAGAACGTAATAAGCTTTTCCAACATTTATAAATCTTATTTCTGTAAGTCCCTAGGGAAATAATTTTCTACGTTTGGCGGAAGAACCCCCCCCCCAAAAAAAAATAAATAAAATTACTGATTTCTCTGGGATCTGCTATAAAAAAAATATCATATCAGTTAAGGAAAGATTGCCTGAAACTTCAAAGAGAAGCTTGAGTAAAACAGTAGGTTCATACAGAGATGAAAGATATCTGGATTGAAGCACAATCATCACTGGACTCAGGTTTTTACCGCTTTTTAAGCAATAAGTTTAGATAGCTTGAAATACAAGAAATGCAAATATTAAATAAATAAGAGAGAACCACACAAGACTTCTGCTTCTGGCCACAACGAAATTTTTAGTATCAGACCTGGCCTCTCAAAGTAAATAACTACAAAATCTGGACAAAATATATGCAATAATTGTTTGCAGGTGCTGTGGCTTGAATGTGTCCATTGTACGTTGGAAACAATCTGTAATACAACAGTGTTGGGAGGTGGTGCTTGATGGGAGGTGTCTCATGGCAGCACAAAATGGACCAAGATGGCTGGCAATGGACAACCACTGATGCAAGCCTGCAATCTTTGAGAGAAGGAAATGATTTGGTAAGCCACATTTACAACTCTGGTGACACTTTCTAAGCCATGATGCTGAAAGATAGAGCCATCACAGACAGCAGACATCTCACTGGGTGAAGGAGACAGAAAATAGAGAAATGAGCTTGTGACACAGGTGGGTGTTGGGAGGAAGAGTGCTGGAAAAGACGCATTAAGGGATGGGATGACAAAAATCTGGTGGAATTTTTCCTCAGTCATTGGCTGACTCCTAAGTTACATGTGCATGAGGTAAGAATCTGGGAGATCTGGAAGACAGTAGCTCCTGGAAAAGATGACAGTCCAGAAGGCATAGTGTGCTGGTGTCCAATCAATGGGGAAAATTGTTGGACATTCTGAGAACTCAATTGAAACTTCACTAGGAACAAATTGTCTGAGTAAGTACCACACCCAATGAGTAAGAACAAAATCTAAACTGACTTGCCCTAACAAAGACAAATATCAGTTCTCAACAGATCGAGGTGATCCCTGGTAAATTTAACTGTCTGGCAGAACAAAACTCAATACTTTTCCAGAAAAAAAAAAAAAAAGTAATGGGATAAATATATGTGTGTATGGAGGGGGGGAGGGTGTCTGTAAAGGAAACTCTTCTAAACTCATTTTTAGGTACCAGCATAATCTTGATATAAAACATATAAAGGGCATTACCAGAAAAGAAGAGCATAGGCCAATACCCTTTGTAATTATGTGCATAAAAAATTTAATAAATATATCAAACAAAATCCTGTGTATATAAAAAAAACCCAACTTGATAAATTCAGATTTATGGGTTTGATATTAAAAACTTAATCCATTAATTCATTAAATCAATGTAATAAAGAGATAAACACATGATGACCTCAATAGATGCAGAAAATAATTTGATAGAACGCGACACCTGTATGTGGTAAAAACTCAGCAAATGAGCAGCAAAAAGAAACAGCTTAATGAAAGCCATGTATGAAAAAATTGTGCAAATAATGACATATTTACTGTGAAATATTGACACTTTTCCACTGATGTATGAAACAAGGATATCTAATATCACTTTTTCTGTGCAATTCTGTATTATATTCCTTTGATAGTGAGCTAGTTCCCCTAGCTCACTATCAAAGGAATACAATTTCATTTTAGAAATAAAAGTTATAAACTTTATAAAGAAAATGTCATGATTGCATAAATGAAAAATCAAAACAATCTACAAACAAATTATTGCACAAATAAATGAATGGAGAAAGGTCAGTGGGCATGGGCCATATAGAAAAATCAACTGTGTCTTCATGTGAACAATAAATATTTGGAAATGAAATAAAGAATGCTATCACATACAAAGTAAATATGTAGAAATAAATCCAACAAAATACCTGCAAATTCTCTACTCTGCAAACTTCAAAATATTTCTGAGAAAAAATTTAAACCTAAGTAAAGAAAATGATATTCTATTTTTATGGATTGGGAGATGCAATATTGCTAATATGTCATTTTATTCAAATTGATACAGAAAGTTAATTTATTTCCAGTTTAAAATTTAGCAGCTTTTTCTCCCAATGGAATTTGACAAGTTGATTTTAAAATTTATAAAGAAATTCAAAGAATATAAAATAGCCAAGATAATCTTGCAGAACAAGAACAAAATTGTTTAAAGATAAATCATTTTGATTTATTTTTTCTGTTATTAATATAATTGTGTTACTGTCAATAGGCTCAGCTTGCCCTCTTGCACTAAATAAATGACCTGAAAGTCCATAAGTTGGTGCAAGGATTGGAAGCTTTATTCAGGTAACCTGCATCTGGGGGACAACCAGGCTAAAATTATTCCACCTTCTGATGCCTCTTCTGGGGCTTAGAAAGGGAAAGAGGTGGGAAGGTGAGGTAAGGGTTTTGTCCTACAAGCAAAGGAGGATGCTAGTTATGGGAACAGTAGAGGGTCTGAGTCAGATTCAGAGTCCCATAATGGACTGGGTGCTTTGGCATCATTGAGTCTGCAGTTGATGGACTGATCAGCTCCAAACTCTTGATGTTATCTCTTACTTATCTCCTAGGGAGAGTTCAAAGACTGTAATCTTAGTCAAGCATCACTGGAACATAAAAAATACCTGATTCGTACCTCTAACTAATGTGGATGCATGTTTTCTTTAAGCAAGAAGGTGAGTTAATAATCAGCTAGTGTGCTTTGCCTTTCTATTGGAATTCCTTTGTTTGCAGTTGATTAGGAAAGATAAGAAAAACAAAAAAGCTTAGTTTCAATTCTTAATTGTACATGTGCAACATCTAAAGTAAATCAACATGAGAGTGTAATGTGAGATAAACAGAAATAAACTTTTGAGAAAGATCCTTTTGAGGCATAATTTCATCATTGGGCAGTTTCAGCCATATGGTCAGGTTCTCAGTTCCTCTGCTAACCTCAAGGAATTGACGATTATCAGTTCCTAAGTAAATGGCTAACTGAAACTTGGTTTTATTACCCCAAAGATGGTCATTCTCTTGCTAAGTTTCCTTTCAGTTGCACCAGCTTTCTAACTTACTGCCTGTAATATACATTTAAATGTATGCTTATATTTATGTATTTAATCTTTTGATGTTCAATATATCCACAGTTGATATACAATCAGAGCCAAATAATTGTGATTTTGTGGTTATTTTTAATCCAGCCAGGACTGGAGTACTTTATTCATTTACTGTTCTATATCACAGATGTTTTGTTTCAAACATAACACGTTACTATCTATTTACTTTCTACCTTTCCCACCTGTTTTATTTTGTACTCCCCTTTCTGATTTTACCATATTTGGAGAAATTTTGCTTGATCTCAGATTTTACCATATTTTTATTATTTTAATCTATAGTAAGTCATAGTTATATATTCTTACAGTAAATATACAACTTTGAAATTAGCTCTAGGATATGTATAACAACAGATTAATATAGGTAAAGGGAGAATTAGTAAACTGAAAGATAAACAAGAAAAAAATTGTTGGACTGACTGAAGTATAAAGAAGAAAAATGTCAGTATAAGAGATACAGGGGATATATCAAGAAGGTCTAACATACATGTGGCCAAAGTGTTAGGAGGAGAGAAAGAGGAAGCAGAGCAAAACTTTTAAAAAATAAATAATTAATGGCTAAGAAATTTTCCAGAGTAAAATTCATCAAGCCACAGATTCAGGAAGCAACTTGTTGCTTAAGTAAGTTACATACAAAGACAAACATGACTACTTCATAAAGACTGTGAACCAAAGAGAAAGGCAAAAAGTAGATGGGAAAGAAATGCACTTTAACTTTGATAATTAACAATGAAGTTAATGTGCGACTTCATGGGAGAAACAATGGCAGCCCAAATGAGAGAGGAGGTGGAGAGAAACTAATAATAAAAATACGTGATCAATTCATGTTCATGGATAGAAAGACTCAATATTGTCAAGATCAGTTCTTCCCAATTTAATCTGTAGATTCAGGGCAATCCCAATCAAAATCCCAGCCAGTTATCTTGTAGGTATCAACAATCTAATTCTAAAGTTTCTATGGAGGTGTGAATGACTCAGAATGGCCAACACAATATTAGGGGAGAAGAACAAAGTCAGAGGACTGATACTACCTGACTTCTAGGCTTCATATAAAGATATCAAGATAGTGTGATATTTGCGAAGAAATGGCCAACTAGATCAATGGATCAAAACAGGGATCCCAAAATAATAGATATTGTAAATACAGTTAGTAGTTTTTGTTTGTTTGTTTTTAAGAAACAAATGCAATTCAATGGAGAAAATATGATCTTTTCAGCAACGGTGCTGGGACAGCTGGTCATCACGTGCAAAAAATGAATCTAGAAATAGTCATGACACCCTTCATAAAAATTAATTCAAAAACGATTGTAGATCTATGTGTAAAATGCAAAACTCTAAAACTTGTAGGAGATGCCATAAGAGAAAATCTAGATGACCTAGAATAGGCAATGACTTTTTAAATACTACACCAAAGGCACCATCCATGAAAGAAGGAATTTCTGGGAGGAGCAGAGGGGAGGAGAGGAGAGGAAGAGGGTGGTCAATGAGGCAATGTTACAATTAGGTAGAAAGAATTAGTCCTAGTGTTCCAATATACAGTGCAGTGACTATGGTTAACAATAATATATTGCATATTTCAAAATAGCAAAAACAGAAAATTTTGAAAGTTCTAATGATTACAATGTATTAAAATGTCACATTGTACCAAATAAATATGTATAATTGTTATGTCAATTAAAAATAAATAAAATGACAAAGAACAATTCACACTTAAAAATACAGAAAATAAAAAATAAAAAACTTCTAATCTGCAAAAGACACTGACAAGAAAATCAAAAAGCGGTCACAGACTGGGAGAAAAATATTTGCAAATGATAATTAATTCTTATCCAAAATATTCCAAAAAAAAATGTTAAAACTCAACAATAAGAAAACAACCCAATTAAAAAAATGGGCCAAAGACATTAACAGACACCCCACCGAAGAAAATATACAGATAGAAAATAAACTATGAAAAGAAGCTCCACATCATATGTTATCAAGAAAATTTAAATTAACAGAACAATGAGATACCATTGCACACCTACTAGAATGGCCAAAATCCAAAGCACTGACAACACCAAATGCCAACGAGGAGGTGGAGCAGGAGGAACTTTCACTCATTGCTTGTGGGAATACAAAATGGTACAGCAACTTTGGAAGACAGTTTGGCATTTTCTTACACAACTAAACATACTCTTACCATAAGATGCAGCAGTCGTGCTCCTTGGTATTTTACATGAAGGAATTGAAAACTTATGTCCACACAAAAATCTGCACATGAATATTTGTAGACACTTTATTCATAATTAGCAAAACTTGGAAGCAACCAAGTGAAACTAATCTGTATGACATTACAATGGTGGATACTCATTGTTTTTCATTTGTCCAAACCCACAGAAAGTACAATACCAAGAATGAACCCTAATGTAAACCATGGACACTGTGTAATCATGATATGTTAATGTAGGTTCATCCATTGTGACAAATGCACCACTCTGGTGGGAGTGTTGATAATGGTGGAAGCTATGTGTGTGCGAAGGCAGGTTGTGCATGGGAATTTCTGTACATTCCACATAATTTTGCTATGAACCTAAAGGTTCACTAAAAGATAAAGTCTTCTAAAAAAATACATGATCAATCCAAACTAAACAAGTACGGAGAAACATAAAATGGAATCTCTGAAGTGCTAAGAGCAAGTAACTGCCTATGGCAAACATTTCTTCCTGAATTTTTTCAGTGTTCCTGCACACTTTGATTTTTTTTGAGTGATAGACATTGAACATTTCCAAAGCCATTTGCTCACACAATGAAAGTGTTAAACCCAGAAACTCTTTTCTTATCTCCCAGGAGACACATGCTTATGTTCTTGAGTAAAAGATAAGGTTGCTCTATTTGTCTGCCTATCTGTCTGTCTATCTATTAATCATCTGTGGCAGACTAACTTGCTAGCTTGCAAATAAGGTAACATTTTAGACCCTTCATAAATTTTGAACCTCACACTGTCAATTTAGAAATCTATACCCAGTGACAATATCCTTTAAAACCATAGTTCAAATAAAAGTGTTTTCAGAGAACAACAAAAAAGATGTGTTTTTTCATAAAAAATGTACTAAAAGTCACACTAGAATAAAAACATACACTTTATACACATTGTATAAAATATCCTGAAGGAAAATGTATTTTTAGAAAGAAGTAAAGAGCATTGGAAAAGATAAATAACCGAAACATAAATAAATACTGACAAAATATTGACTGTATAGAAATAATACTATTTTTTTTGTGAATTTTGAAATGCTTATAGAAGTAAAATACATAACAATAATAACATAATAAATGGTATTAAGAAAGCATACTAAGTTTCCCTTATCGAGGAAATAGTAAAACTACTATTTTACTACATTAAAGTATTATTTTATTAGACTGTAATTAATCAAGAATATATTTTGTAATTTCTAGGATATCTACAAAAATAAATTTTAAAAGAATGTTTACTTAAAAAGTGATAGAGAAAAAAATTAGAATTTACACACTTTCAACAAAAATACACAGGATGGTCGAAAATACAATGGGAAAAAATATAGTAAGCAATTAGCAGCCAAATAAAATCTGACAAAACTAAGTTAATATCAGACGTACAAGACTTTAAGAGAAAAAATTAGCAGAGATAAGAGATATCTCAAAAATAACAAAGCACTTTAACCAAAATGACAATATCAGATTTTATATCTGTATGCATTAATAATGTAATTTCAAAAATATATAAAAGGAAGACTGACAACCATAAAAGGAAACAGAAAATCCACAACTGCAGATGGGTATTTTAACACAACCTCTCAAAATTTACAGAGCAAGTACATAAAAGTCTAACTATATAGATGATCTGAAGAGCACTATTAACAAACTTGACCTCATTGATAAGTATGATACATATATGCATATACACACACATATATAAGCATATATACTCATATACACACACACACACACACAGTATATTACTTTATCCAATAATGATAGAATTCAAACTATTTTCTAATGATCTCAGAACATTTACCAATATTTTCTATGTGCTGGTTCATAAAGCAATCTTCAACAAATTTCAAAAGATTGAAACCATTTAGACCATGGTTTTGACTAGAGCGAATTAAACTAGGAATCAGTAACAAACAGATTTTCCACAGATTAGAAATTAAGCAATACACTTATAAATAAGTCCTAATTAAAAATTCAAAGCAAAACATTTTGAATGAATCATAATAAAATTTCAAGATGTTGATATGAGTGGGTGAAAGTAAATTAATATTTAGAGGGAAATATATATATATATATATATATATATATATATATATCCATATATTAGAAAAAAGAACACTGAAAGTAAATTATCTAACTTTAATCTCAAGAATCTAGAAAAATGGCAGCAAAATAAAACAGAAAGCATGTATAATAAGGAAAATAAGGACAAAGGCAGAAATCAACAAAGTGGATAACAAAAGTGAATGTTTTCTATCCTAATAACATTCATAATTTTTAATGTAGATACACCTACTACTTTTTAATTTTTAAATAGTGCCATGTAGGTATGTGAGAAGCATTGAGTATCAGGACAGAGCAGTATGGCACAGAAGAAAACAAATAATAATAGCTAACAAATATATACAGAGAGAGAGAGCATACAAATCCATATGTATATGTGTGTGCATATATGTATATATAAATATGTAAGCAGTATGGCACAGAAGAAAACAAATAATAATAGCTAACAAATATATACAGAGAGAGAGAGGATACAAATCCATATGTATATGTGTGTGCATATATGTATATATAAATATGTGGTATATTCTATGTGCCAAAAAATGTTTTTTGGCATTTTGTATGTGAATACTCACTAAGTATATTCTATGTGCCAAAAAATGTTTTTTGGCATTTTGTATGTGAATACTCACTAGAAAACCCTATGAGGTAGACACTATTATTATCCTCAATTTTCAGACGAGAAAATTAATGTGCAGAAATTGCAAGGACCTTGCCTGAGGTCATATAAACAAAAGAAGGAGAACCAAAACTTTAGCCTTGACAGTCTATTTTCTGAGTATCTTCTCTTAATCATTATGTAACCACTTTAACCAGATGTTTTACCTCTTATTGTGTTGTTGCTCAATTAAGGTATTTCTCTTTTTAATTTTATATACTACTCTATTACAGAACAATTCAAATTGCATTAAAGTTTTCTTGTGTTTTAAATTTATCCCTTGATCTATGCTTTGATAGAAGATAGTAACATGTTTCTATTTTTGAATAACATTAAATAACATAGTTCCTAGCTCATGATATTGTCTATCTATCTACCTATCTATCTGTCATTATCTATCTGCCAACTATCTATCTTCATTGAGTGAAGAAGAAAAATTTGTTTCTATGGGTTATTTAACTAAAGGCATGTTAAAGGACCATTGAAAAGGAATAAAATTACTTTTAAACTCAAGCAAAAGGTTTTCTGAGTAATTAAAAGAGTAGAAATAGTTAATGGAAATAGTTAAAAATAATGGAGTTTTTAAAAATGATACTCTTTTAAGTACATTATCTTCCTTGTTTAAGAACATGGGAAAACTAAGTCAATAGTTTACATATCTCATGATGTTCATCAACAAAAACCAAATTTTACCCAGTTCCAATGGTCAACTAGGTTTGTTTTCAATAAGTCAATAACCTCTATATCCTTTCCCACAAAAAGCTAAAAATGCCATTCAAAGTATGAAATATAACAATTTTGTGTTTCATTCTCACTCAGCAAAACATTTGAAATTCCCCTTCGGTAAGCAAGATCTGAGGAACTGGGTCACAGCCTGTTTGAATACAGATAGAGAATGTCAATTATAATTTTGCTCATCTTCCAAAGGATCAAACTCGAGGTTAATAGAATCACATGAAATAATGAAAGAGAATGTCCAGATACATTTTATTAGGGAAACATGACCTCTTAAAATTTAATTATATATGTTCTCACTAAAGAAGTTTAACTCAATTATAATGATATGCCAAAATTATACATAATAAATCATTCCAGAGCCCCAAATTCACTATGGCATTAATCTGAAATCTGCTCACTTTTAAAATTATATTGGAAAACAAATCCCTGTTCTTTAATTTAATATTAACCTTTTAGAATATCCATCAATTGAAATTTTTCCAAAGGATGTGTTAACTCATTTTAAGTTTTAATAATCCATTACTAAAAAATGTAGAATGATTATAGCTTCTTTTCTTTTTTAATTTCAGGTGCACAGAGGAGAGGTAATTTGATTCATAGCAAATGGTGTGCAACACTTTTTTTCTCTAATTTTTCTCCATTTTTCCAGAACAATATTATTCCTCTCCCACCCATTGTCATCTATTCTTTTTTATGCAATGGTTATTCTTATTATCAACCTACTATAAGTTTTATTTACATGTTTAATTACCTGCTGCAAAATTATACTATTCCTAAATCGCTCTACGCTCCATTGACGAGTTTTCTTGCTTTCTAGCCTTTGATTAGGTTCTGATTCTGATTGAAAGTATCTTTCCCTTCCTTGACTTGGCTGGATTCCCAGGCATCATTCAGGATTCAGTTAAGAGAATACCTTTTATCAAGAGAGAAACTTCTGAGCCCCTTTTATGTGATTCCATGTGCTTAGTAATATCATATCATTTTTATATAAAGTCCAATTATTTGGATTCCCTGTGTCTTTGTTAGTCTCTACCACCAAGTTCTAAGGTTATTGAGCAGGTGGACTACCCACATACCAATTCACAGTTCTATCTCCAGTAGTTAGCAGAATCCTAGCACACAGTATGGTTTAAATAATGTCTGATGAATAGAGAAATATTATATCTATGAAATTTCCTAGTGGACCTCTGGATATAGCAATCATGCTATGACTGCATGATCACATAAGGCTCCTCCATGACCTGAATTTCCAGTCCTGTTCAAGATAATTAAACCTTAAGACCAGAGCAAATCTGTATTTTGGCTTGTTTCATTTGGCTTGAGGTTAAAATAGCAGTTCCTTCAAAATTCATTCAGTAGTCCATGAACCTAATATATTCAACTTCAAAGGAGTTACAAAAATGCTATATTTTAAAAAAAGAATTTCTATAATAAGGAAAATTTATTTTCCCTAAAGATTTTTAGAAATTACAGTTTGTACCAATTATGCTTTTATTTTATTTATAAATGCCTTAATGAAAAAAGCATGCAAATAATCAACAGCCATAAAACAAGAAGCTTGCACAAATATCTTGGGAAATTAATTTTATTATAGGTTTACTATAAATATAAATATGTTTTTTGTAGCTAAAGCATTTGAAGTTCTCTGGCCATAATAGGCACAGTGTTTCTTTTATTTAAAAAATGTATTATTTAAAAGGGGTAATTCTTCAAAGGTCTTTTTAAAAATTTGTTTTCCTACTGATGTTTTACTCTGAGCATTAATCTTAACTACAAATTCAAATTTTAAAAATTCATTTCAAGCGATTAATTATTGTTTTCTTCTCTAAAATAATTTTCCTCATGGTGTTCATGCATATATAAAGTTTGTCAGCTTCCTGCAATCAGTTCTCCCCATTAGAGGAAGCCATTTTCAATTCTTTGTATAATTTCTTCTGGTTGCTTCCAACATTTCTCTAACAAGCCAATCAAGAAACCCAGCAATATTCACACAATGTCTTGATTATTGCTGCTATAATAAATCTATCTGTTGTAATACATACATTGCATTTTTTACTACTAATGTTAGAAATAAAAAAAGTCTGAAGTTGGAATTATTAGAAAATTGGTAATTTGAAGACCCATCTTTTAAATGGAATTAAAAGATAATGCAAATCTTCCCATGAACTTTTTGAAGTACTCTCATACCTACCACCTTCTCAATCCATTCACTTTTCTCAAGTCATGGAATTATTTTACTTTTCCAAGATCTTAATACATAGTATCATTAAATAAACTTAACAGCCAAGCTTAACACTTTGTAGGGGATTTACATTTTACTTAAGAGCTTGAAAAAAAATGATGGAGTTGAAACCAATAAACCTGTAATGATAAATAGAGAAACTTCTCAAGTCATGGAATTATTTTACTTTTCCAAGATCTTAATACATAGTATCATTAAATAAATTTAACAGCCAAGCTTAACACTTTGTAGGGGGTTTACATTTTACTTAAGAGCTTGAAAAAAAATGATGGAGTTGAAACCAATAAACCTGTAATGATAAATAGAGAAACAGATTTAGAGACAGGAAACGTATTGTCTTGGCCCTTAAATCATTTCAAATCTGATCACCCCCAAAATTCTGTATAGTATGAGAAAAACCCAAGCACTCCATATATTTTTACCACAGGCTTTCAAAATGTGAATTTTATCCTAAAGGTAAGATCCACAGAAGTAACAATGTGGCAATATGCCTATCTCCAAAATTTGTTCATCTTATAACTGAAATTTTGTAGCCTGTATTCTCTATTTCCGTTGCTAATAACAAAATACCTGGAACTGGGCAATTTAGAAAGAAAACAAAATTTATTGCTTACAGTATCTGAGGCTGGGATGTCCAAAGTTCATCTGGTGGTGGTGACAGTGACCCAGGGGTCTCACATTGCAAGATGGTGGCAGCAAATAGAGCAGAGAGAGGGCAAGACAAACTCTCCTCTCTCTCTTTTTAAAGCCTTCGGAACTGCATCCGTCACCACCATTTTTAATCCATTCACTACTGCAGGGTCCTACAATCCAATCACCTCTTCAAAGCTCCACCTTTCAATCTCTACAGTAGGATTTCCCACCCTCTTAACAATCACAGTCGGGGCCAAGTTTACAATACACAAAACTTGGGGAAGGCAATTCAAGCTTCAATGAGTTTGGGACAGACATAATTCAATCCACTACATACCCTTTGATTAACATCTCTCCATTTCTACCTCTCCCCTTCCCATAGCCCCTGGTAAACATCTTTTCACTCTCTGCTTCTATGGGTTTGAAGTTTCTAGATTCCAAACGTAAGTGAAATCATGTGGTATCTGTCTTTCTGTGTCTAGCTTATTTTACTAAGCATTATGTCCTCCAGGTTCATCAATGTTTTAGAAAATGGCAGGATTTCTTTCTTTTTTAATGGCTTTATAATATTTCATCATATGTGTATATATATTTTAATCATCACATGTAAAATATAAAATGTGGAGTAAAAAATGGAGGTGGTATCTTGATATGCTAAAATCAAAATACCACCTGTAGACCTAGAGCTAGGTTCTGGAGTTAACAGACCCCTTGAGCCCATTCACAAACCCTTCACATGCAGGTCTATGAGCTAGGTAACCAGCCAAAACGTCCTTGGAGCCTTGGTTTAAGAAGGAATAGTCTTTATTCAGCACACACAACACTATGAGCTAAGCAGTCCACAGAGAAACTGAGAAACTCAACTGCTACTGGCAAAGTCCAAAGAAAAACTGAGCAGCTGCCAGCAGAGTAAACATGCTCTATTTTTCGATGCAAGCTCTGCCAGCCAGCCTGCTTCACAAACTGAAGAACACATTATAGCAAATAACTAAAAAGATACATTAGTGCATATGTGCACTAACTCTACCCACACATAACTTGTTTACAAGAAATATGCTGCTCAACCCCCAGCCAGACCTGAGCCAAGGGAGCCTGACTAAATTATCCTATTTTCTCCACACTATCACTATTTGTAAGATTATAGCAGAATCCTGACAGCATAATATTCACAAGACCCAGATATTCAGATTCATTACTGCCACACCACACTTCAAGAAATGCTGAGGGACGTTTTCTCAGCCAGGACACATAGATCTTCATGAACAAATGACAAGTACTGGAAATGGTAACTGCATGTGTGATCTGAAAATACCTTTATCTTGCATGTACATTCTTGATTAATATAAAATTTTGGATTGACAGTTTATTTCTTTTGTTTGTGTTGGTTTTGGAATTCGTACAGAATTTATACTTATTAAATGAGGGAGAGTTAATTTGTCAAAAGCTCCATCCTCCATATCTGAAGCAAAACTTTTAATACAGCTGAAAAAAAGTATAAAAATGCTCACGGAGGGCTGGCCCGGTGGCGCACTGCTACAGTGCGCCGCTTGGGAAGCGTGGCGGCGCTACCGCCGAGGGTTCGNAAGCTGCTTTTAAACTATATTCCTTCAGGGAAAATGTGAAAGTACAGAATTTTAAAAGCTTAGCTAGTTTGTAAAGTAATTTAAGACCTCATAAACGTACCATGTTTTACTTTTAGAGATGGGAACAGGTGTTTCATTTCTAAGTGGTTTGGGGCAACATACAGTCATCCACACTTTAAAGGGGACTTTGAAAATACTTCAAACAGCAGGTAGTTGCCGTAAGCTGTTTCCACCTGTGTTCCCTTCTCTCCAGCAGGATTGTCAGTCAGGAAGCAGGGCTGACAAAATAGCAGAAAGATTCCCAGGGATAATGGGACCCAGCTTGTAAAATGACAACTGGAAGGGCTAAATCACTTGTTCTAAATTTGTCCCACAGTTTTCTGAAAGTAGGATAAAATCACCTGTGAATTTTCCTCTTAGGTTCTTTTGTTAATCATCTACTCCCCTCTCCCTACATCCAAACCTACCATTTCTCCTCCAAATATTTATTGGGTAAATTAAGAAGTACAATCATTTTGTGCATCAGGGCACTGTGGAAACTACATATAAACACCCCAAAGTGAAAACCATAGCTTCTGTGTTCTAGTTTATAAGTTGAAATACATTTTGGCTTCCAATTGAATGCAAGAACTGCAAAATATAAAATCTTAAAACACACAGTTTCAGTTTGCCAAGCTTGCTGACTAGTTAGCGAAGGAATCTTTTGTTATAAAATAAGGGATGGTTGTGTGGCANGCTTCTGTGTTCTAGTTTATAAGTTGAAATACATTTTGGCTTCCAATTGAATGCAAGAACTGCAAAATATAAAATCTTAAAACACACAGTTTCAGTTTGCCAAGCTTGCTGACTAGTTAGCGAAGGAATCTTTTGTTATAAAATAAGGGATGGTTGTGTGGCAGATTTCCTTTCTATACCTGTATCTGGAGGAGCATTTAAATCAGGAAAATCAAGCAGATGTAAAAACAAAAACACCTCTGCTCTCAGCTCAGAAGTGAGTCTTTGTATACATTATATTTTATTTTTTTTTATTTTTAAATATTTTGATACAAATTGCATATATTCCAGGTGTACATGATGATTTGATGTATGAATACAGTGCATAATGATTACCACAATCAAATTAATGAGCACATCCATCCCCAACTATGCTGTAAATTAGATCTCCAAAATTTGTTCATCTTATAACTGAAATTTTGTAGCCTGTATTTTCTATTTCCGTTGCTAATAACAAAATACCGGGAACTGGGCAATTTAGAAAGAAAACAAAATTTATTGCTTACAGTATCTGAGGCTGGGATGTCCAAAGTTCATCTGGTGGTGGTGACAGTGACCCAGGGGTCTCACATTGCAAGATGGTGGCAGCAAATAGAGCAGAGAGAGGGCAAGACAAACTCTCCTCTCTCTCTTTTTAAAGCCCTCGGAACTGCATCCATCACCACCATTTTTAATCCATTCACTACTGCAGGGTCCTACAATCCAATCACCTCTTCAAAGCTCCACCTTTCAGTCTCTACAGTAGGATTTCCCACCCTCTTAACAATCACAGTCGGGGCCAAGTTTACAATACACAAAACTTGGGGAAGGCAATTCAAGCTTCAATGAGTTTGGGACAGACATAATTCAATCCACTACATACCCTTTGATTAACATCTCCCCATTTCTACCTCTCCCCTTCCCATAGCCCCTGGTAAACATCTTTTCACTCTCTGCTTCTATGGGTTTGAAGTTTCTAGATTCCAAATGTAAGTGAGATCATGTGGTATCTGTCTTTCTGTGTCTAGCTTATTTTACTAAGCATTATGTCCTCCAGGTTCATCAATGTTTTAGAAAATGGCAGGATTTCTTTCTTTTTTAATGGCTTTATAATATTTCATCATATGTGTATATATATTTTAATCATCACATGTAAAATATAAAATGTGGAGTAAAAAATGGAGGTGGTATCTTGATATGCTAAAATCAAAATACCACCTGTAGACCTAGAGCTAGGTTCTGGAGTTAACAGACCCCTTGAGCCCATTCACAAACCCTTCACATGCAGGTCTATGAGCTAGGTAACCAGCCAAAACGTCCTTGGAGCCTTGGTTTAAGAAGGAATAGTCTTTATTCAGCACACACAACACTATGAGCTAAGCAGTCCACAGAGAAACTGAGAAACTCAACTGCTACTGGCAAAGTCCAAAGAAAAACTGAGCAGCTGCCAGCAGAGTAAACATGCTCTATTTTTCGATGCAAGCTCTGCCAGCCAGCCTGCTTCACAAACTGAAGAACACATTATAGCAAATAACTAAAAAGATACATTAGTGCATATGTGCACTAACTCTACCCACACATAACTTGTTTACAAGAAATATGCTGCTCAACCCCCAGCCAGACCTGAGCCAAGGGAGCCTGACTAAATTATCCTATTTTCTCCACACTATCACTATTTGTAAGATTATAGCAGAATCCTGACAGCATAATATTCACAAGACCCAGATATTCAGATTCATTACTGCCACACCACACTTCAAGAAATGCTGAGGGACGTTTTCTCAGCCAGGACACATAGATCTTCATGAACAAATGACAAGTACTGGAAATGGTAACTGCATGTGTGATCTGAAAATACCTTTATCTTGCATGTACATTCTTGATTAATATAAAATTTTGGATTGACAGTTTATTTCTTTTGTTTGTGTTGGTTTTGGAATTCGTACAGAATTTATACTTATTAAATGAGGGAGAGTTAATTTGTCAAAAGCTCCATCCTCCATATCTGAAGCAAAACTTTGAATACAACTGAAAAAAAGTATAAAAATGCTGATGGAGGGCCGCCCCGGTGGCGCACTGCTACAGTGCGCTGCTT
>NW_007731328.1:8686-11155 GCF_000696425.1 Galeopterus variegatus | reverse complement strand
GAGGGTTGCGATCCGTTGCTGGTCACGAAAAAAGACAAAAAGGAAAAAAAAATGCTCACGGAATATTGCAAATGAGAATCTGTTAGATGAGCAGCCAACCTAACCACATGATGTGTTTGTAAACTTCCCTTGTTAAAACATACATTTGTTGAAGTTACATAACAAAAGCCAAAACGACAGAAGAGTGGTTTGTACAATGGAGGATTGGTAAAGAAGACAGGAAGAACAAAATTATATAAAGATCTATGAGAAGCAATAAGCACTAGTCCTATAAGGAAAGAGACAGTACCTGAAATAGAGAAATAATAACTATATACAAGGAAAACCAGCAAGAGATGGTAAAATACATCAGAGTTAGCAAAGAAGTGCAGCCATTGCTTCCCCAGTGAGGTGGGGGTGAGAAGAGGGAGCAGTTACTGGGCCCAGGCAGATCTGCAGCTGTCACTGTAGCTGGAGGAGACATGGCCGTCATTAGAGGAACGCAGCTGCTGGCAGCCCACGCTCTTCCTCTGCTCTGACCTGTGGTGCCACCCACTGCTTGGACACTGCCACCCTCCAGAGGCCAGTGCAGCCATGTCGATGCAGGCCACCAAAGTCCGCCTCCCAGGCCAGGTGCAGGGTGAACAAGAAAGAACAGCTGAGCTGGTGGCCCAAAGAAGGCACAGCACCATGTCTGAGCATGTCCTGTTCTCCATGCTGTTTTTCTAGAACTAGAGCAAAATATCAAAGTCCTGAAGAGCTTTGTTTCTCAGTTTCAACAAGGAAAGAACAATGAAATATAAACTCTTTTATCTTCTTTATTTACCAAGTGGATGACTCTTTTTACCTTTTATTATTATTATTTTTTTATTGGAGACGTTGTTAATGGTATCACCGTGCATGTAGTTATGGATGCAAGATTCCACCGAATAATATATATGTTGTTAATCTTAATACCCACAAACCTAGGTACTCAGGAAATATTTATTGAATAAATTAATGAATAAGTAAAAAGAAATGCAACAAGAACATTTATAATTAAATGCTATAGGATCATCTAGCAAAGTATATACATAAAATTATTTACATATTATTTATATGTAATATTTATATATATAATTAAGATCATATATAATTTAGTTAGACATTAAGATATCTATACTTTAATATAGTCATTGATGCTTCGAGGACTAGGGAAGGGGAAGATTACTTGCACCCTGTTCCCCAATTTCTGCCTCTTCTCGAATAATAACCAGTACCTTCCCACGCTTCTGCTCTGACTGCCCCCTGCTAATTCTCCCCTGAGGGAGAACCTGAAATGGTCAGGGACTGAGAATTCTTTGGCCTGTGTCAGCAGAGTTGAGGGTTTAGGGTACCCAGCTGTCTGCAACCGTCCTGTTTCACTCTTTGACCAGAGGTCCCGTTTCTGACTTCCTTTCCCTGCTCCTGCTGCATGGACAGGTGAGTGATGGGGGAGGAGATTCAGCCGTCCTCCCTGCTCTGTTCTTGTCCTTGCAGTGCTTGGTCTCCTGTCTTGAGTGTGTGATAAAAGCCTGTGCTGGCCACCAGCTGGGCACCCTGAATAGCTTTGGTGGTTGTATTAACTGAGCCTGCTCACGCACCCTCCTGGTAATACCACCCCCAGATCAGATGGCCAGGTATGCAGAGATTCATGAAAAGGGAGTGAGAGTTCCTGCTGGAACATCAGAGCTAACCGCATTTCCTGAGCCAACTTTGTACAGTGCATTGAAAAGATGAATCCGACGCTTGCTCAGCTACTGATAAAATGGATACTTTGTTGCCAACTTAGCTGCTTCTCTCAGTGGATCTGGAGGTGAAACAGAACTCCAGACTGGAGGAACAGTAAATTGGAAGCCCTAAATCTCTGAAAATAGATACCAAGTATTTAAAACTTTTTAACTTTTATCAAGTCATAATTAGAGCTAGAAAATCTTTAACATCTCTTCAAACTCTAAAATTTTATAATCTTTGAATTATTGAAATGGGAGAATACTTCCCCAAAAGAATATGAGACACAAAGATCCTTAATTATTATTGATAATGATTATGTTACATGTTAATTAATTAAAACATATTAAATTTCAAGAGCCTAATAGCTAACATTAAAATATTTCCAGCAATATTTTAAAAGATCTTTCTTTGGTAGAGTTTTACATAGTCTTAACTTTAAATCCATAATTGCTAGTTGATTTTCCCCAGATATTTTTATATAATCCCCATTAACACTGTCATAATTTCACACTTATTAAAATATATAATCATGTTTTAATTCCTTGCTTGTTTCTCTAATTCCTTGCTATTTATTAATAGACAACAGAGTATAATATTTGCATTTTAATTAACTTTTCATACTTAATAATCATTTGTTATTGCCTTTGTATCTGTTCAAACAATAGCTAATTCCCTAATCTATTAATCTGTACTTCTAGTCCATGATTGCTTTATCTTGTAATTTCTCACTAAACTGAG
>NW_007731328.1:6830-8033 GCF_000696425.1 Galeopterus variegatus | reverse complement strand
TTTTCATACTTAATAATCATTTGTTATTGCCTTTGTATCTGTTCAAACAATAGCTAATTCCCTAATCTATTAATCTGTACTTCTAGTCCATGATTGCTTTATCTTGTAATTTCTCACTAAACTGAGAAAATATTTATAAAGTCTTTCTTTCTTTGTTTATGCACTTTTAAATTATTGCTTACACTTTGGAAATGCTCACCATATTAAGTTGCAAAATCCATTGCTTTAAAATCCATTTAAAATTTATGTAATTCTGGGAAGAATGAAAGCCATACAGAAATTAGTGGGGTGCTAACCAAAGCCCTTAAATGATTTAATCATTTCATAGCTTTTTACAATAGAATCCTTTCATTTTATGATATGCATGAGGAATCAATACTGTTTCTAGATAAATTGCAATCTATAGCTCTTTGTCATGGACTTAGTCTTCCAGCAGCTAGAGCTTTCTTTTTCTTAGTGATGCGTCAATCCTAAACATTCCTGAAATATGGCCTTTAGTGATCCGTCTCTGTCTTCAATAAAAGTCACGAATGTTGTAGTCAATGATGCACAGCTAGACCATTCAATACATAGGACCTAGACCATATTTAAAAGGCTTTTTGGAACACTGAGTTTAAAATATACACAATTCGATAAAGAGACATTATCTTCCTTAATTTTTAAGATAATTAAAACTGCTAATTCACACACACACACACACACACACACACAAACACACACACACACACACATATATATATATATAAAATAAGCCCATGTCAATGATTTTTTTTAACTCATTAATTAATGAGTGAATCAGTAAGGTGTTAAAACTAGTTCAAACTCAATTTGGGAACAAGCGAATATAGAGACCATTTATAAAAAAAATAGGATAAAATCTCTGAGTTTAATACAAAGCTGATTCACGAGAAACATGGCAATCAAATATCACCTTAGGGTTATATTTCCATTGGATAGGAATTATTTGCATCTCTACCAGGAAAAAATAAATTTTATAAGGTAATCTCTTTTCCTACAAAATTGTAAAATAGAGGATTCAATTTTAAAAAAATGTCAGTCAAAGGTTCAAGCCCAACACTGCCTCTTTTCAAGTTTTAGATAATTATTCTGACAAAGTATTTTTAACAAAGTAAAGAGAAAAGAAAAAAAAAAGTAACAAGAAAAAAAGAAAAAAAGTAAAAAGAAAAAAACCCAAACATTTAT
>NW_007731328.1:1857-5865 GCF_000696425.1 Galeopterus variegatus | reverse complement strand
GCTTGAGTCCCCTAGGTTTTTGCCTGAAACCTGAGTGCTCTAATCTTATCGTTAAAGCGACGATTCCTCCATTCTTTCTGTGTCTGTTTCTTGACCAGGCTTCCTGAGACTAGAAGTCTTGTCCTTGGTGCTGAGAAAAATATTGATCCCTATTGCTGGTTAAAATCACTGACTTTCATTTGTGGAGGATCTTTGGATATTTGAGAATCGAAAGAACAAATATAGAGCTCAGACTTCGTAACACAGTAGAGATTCTTCAAAATCCCTAAAGTAACATCAACTACTAGTGAATCTCCAAAATCAGGTCCCATCCCAGTGGCACTGGGATCATTGGTCTAGAGAACAGATAGGAGGATGGGGAAACAGGGTTGCTGGCCCTCCAGTCACTCTCCTCTTGCAGCGGGAGGGGGCTTCTGTAAGTGGAGAAAGAGTAATGTTCTCCAATAAGATCCAGCCTTTGAATAACAGCATGGGCCTTTATTAGTAAAATACATCCAGAATGCCAGCAGATGTGCCCCTCCTCAGGGCATCACACAAAGACCCCCAGCATCCCTATCAGGAAGACCAGGCCTCCCTCTGCTCATGTAGTTCCACCACAAGGTTATCCTCTCTGCGATTTGTAGCTCCTCATCTTTCAAAGTGGCTCCTTCTCTTATCTATTTAATTCAGATCATCTGAACCATGTAGAAGATACATAATTACTACCCCATAAATACCATCATGGTTTAGCCACTCATCGATGTCACTGGCTGCATCAAATAATTGGGAATTGCTCTATCACATTTTATCAAAAACTGTGCCCTGACATAAACCACCTGCTTATGATCTGAAGGCATAAATGAAAAAGAAATCACATTTATCTCACAGTACAACAGGAACTTCTCCAACATTATGAGTTTTCTTGAATTAAACATGCTGAAAATGTGCTTCCTTGCAGATGTAATACCGTCACTCCAGTTTCTCCATAATATTAGTCACTTTAGGTATTCTTTTATTCCAAAATAATTGTAGAAGTATTACTCAGATTATTCAGTTACAGTAAATATGACAACATATAGAAAAAAATGGTGACTCCTGGAGTTGTATTTTCATTTATATACTGGTATTTACTGAACATTGGATTTGTATCAAACACTGTACTGGCTGCTGGGGTACAGTGAGTCTCATAAAAGACAAAGCCCGTGCCCTCGTGGAACTCATTTCTAACACAGAAGACAGAATATGAAATACAAGTTGTTATTGAGTATTCTTGCTTTAAGAAATATTTACTCACTGAAACAGTACACATTTCTCAAACTGTTCCTCAGTTTTTTTGTTCTGTCAATATCTAGTTCACAGATAGTCATCTTTTTCCTTTCTTAACATTCTCAACCAGATTCCAGTTTCCAGTTGGCTCAAGAAATACCAATTTGTCTTCCAGTTAAACAAATAACAAATTAACAAATGAAGAGCAAATCACAAAACATCACTTTCTACACAGGCGTGTGGCCAAGAGTGTCATTCATTAGCATGGCCTGTCTGTGGACAGTGTTGGTTTGCCCTCCAAGCCAACTGGCCCTTTCAAGTTGCATTTATTAGTGGGTTTTAGAATTCATAGTCCTAGAAACTTACACTGCATCTCTTTTGCTTCTCATTCTCAAGGGTACGTCTAATCTCAATGAGAATTTTTTTCATAAATTCTGCCCAAGGTTAGGTCCATTCATCTGGTAACTTCTTTACTGCAGGCCCCTAGGAGAGCTTGTTAAATGTCATTAACACACTTACCTGTATTGTCTGCCTCAGACCTCACAAGCTCTCCACAAACCTTCATATTTTACACACCTTATCAAATTCATCTTTTCTAAACTTCCTTTTTATTTTCTTTCTTCATTGATCAATGAACTTAAACTCAATTGGTAACCAGCAGTTAAGATAAGATATGATAGAATACAAGGATGGGGCAGGCATAGGACAGGCATTTCCATTCAAAAAGGGAGAAATAGAAAAAGAAGTGTGTCAGGTTCCAGGCAAGTCCAAAACCTCACAAGCCAAGAGTCTTTTGATCGAGATGGAGCAATAGATAGTCCCCAGCATCACTCTCTCCCACAAATTAACCAAATTCCAACTATTAAAAAGCAACGACAGCCAAGCTAGGGCTGCTAGAGCTCAGAGAAGAGAAGGTGAGACCTACGGAGTGCATGAAGGTGGGAGAAGCTACAAGGAGAAAAAGAACCGCTCCAAACATTCCGAATCCTGTCCGCTTCCAAGCTCGAGCTGCTAAATGCCCAGAGCAGGAGCTGGAAAAAGCTGCAGCTGTGCCCTTCGGATGAGGTTGCTTGCAGTCAGCAGGGGAGAAGAGAGCCTTGGTGGCCCCCAGGCCAGCAAGACCAATAGTAGGGTTCCTGTGGACTCACATGGGAATAAGGAGCCACAACAACTGAAAAAAAGGAGCCACTCAGAGGCCAGTGAGTCATTGCAAGAGACCGGAGCATGGCCTGTCCCATGGAAAGTGTTTGGAGCACGGGTGGTGGGGGAGACGGGCCCACCAGGGGAACACTGGGGCACAGCAAGGTCAGCTGATCTGCACCCCAGTCAGTGCAGGACCACTCAGTGGAGACTGGTCAGGAATATAGAACTGCAGGGGGTGCAGTTTGCTGAAAAGACTCTGGTCCAGACCTGAGTTTCTGCACAACCCAGGTGTACTGGATCTCATGAGAACCAGAAGTGCCTATAAAGTCAATCATTAAAACCTGAGCTGCACAACAAGCCTTCCCCAGGGAATCTGCAGCAAAACAACAATCTAGCTCAACCACAGGGCTCAAGTGCTGGTCCTCACAGGAAGTTCCCCCGTTTTAGAAGTAAGCAAAGGACAACAAATTACTTCCAGTGCAGAGTTTAAGTGGTAGAAACAGCAAATGAACAAACACAGAAATGAAAGAAAAAACAAAATACCGACTACTAGAGAGAAAGTTTGATAATAACTAGTAAAGGTCTCACATCACCAAAGAACACCTATAACACCTAAAAGGACTGGAAGTCCCCTAGGCTACCAAACCAGAGAGCGGGGAGCGCTGGGGGCCTCAGCCATGCCCCCCTGACACCCACAACCAGCCCAGTGAAGACCACTGAACCTCTGCAGGAAGCATCCTGGGCTCCTGAGCTGGGGTGGTGGGGTGCTGGGGCTTTAGCCATATCCCCCTGACATCTTCACCCAGCCCAGCAATGACCAAGCCACCACTGGAAGACTCCTGGTCTCCCCAGTGGGAGTGAGGGGATACCACAGGCCTCAACCCCACCTCTCCTCCTTCCTCCTTTCATCCTATTTCCTTCCCCTTCCCCTCTCTCCCTCCCTCCCAACTGCTTCACAACAACATCATAGAATGTAAATAAAAATAATATAAATAAATAAATAAATAAGATTAGATTTTATATCTTGCCACTATAAAATCACAGATTGATTTGATTAATAATGCCTGGCACAATAGAAAATTAAGTTAAAAAAAGACTAATGTACATTAGTTCATTGATAAAAGAAAAATAAATATTTCAATTTTAAATAAGATCAGATAATGCAGACTTTCCTGACTAGTGTGCTGCTGCACATGGGTATGTCTCCTCAACTGATCCCTTCAGGGAAAACATCCCCACACAGTGTGCTATAAGATATTTTCTATGTGATGCAAAAATTTTTTAAAAGGTGTGAAGCACTGAAATATACTAAAGAGTTGGTGAACTATGCAACACTGTTCAAATGTAATTGTTGGATTAAGCTACGTGCTAAATCAGTGGAAAATGTGGAAATGGATAAGGAATTTAGTAGCTAAGCAAAGCTAAGGTTCAGTTTTTAAGTGATCAGAAGAAATTCAAGACCTAGGAAAGACCCGGTTTTTTTTTTTTGGTCATAATTGAGCGTGTGACCATGCTTACATCCATTTCATTCTTACAATTGATGAAAGAAAATGGTGTCTGTCTGGTCAAGGAACCTAAAATGGAGTCGGGAGGCCATTTTAGCCTGAGTTCAGGCATCTC
>NW_007731328.1:0-607 GCF_000696425.1 Galeopterus variegatus | reverse complement strand
GTCTGGTCAAGGAACCTAAAATGGAGTCGGGAGGCCATTTTAGCCTGAGTTCAGGCATCTCTCATCCAAGGGCATCCTGGATTCATGAACTCTTGCAATCAATCTCATCCAAAGACACTCTGAACTTTAAGCTTTTCTAGTTAATCACAATCTCCTGGTAAAATAATGACCAACAGGTGCTGACCATTGTCTGCCAATCATGTGTCGACTGTCATTCCACATCCCTCTTGCCAAAATGTGGAATTTCTAGCTGAGGATCCTCTTGCACACCATTACAACCAATCCTTTACTTCTGAGAATGCTTAAAGATGCTAGCATCATTTGTAATGTTAGACAACAATTTTGTAACCACCTCCCCTTCTGATTGGTTATTTTTCCTTTACAAGCCCAACTTCTTTGTTTCTTTGGAACACTCCTTCATGTAAGTTGGAAATGACTCGTGGATACAGTCACTCAGTTTGGCTCAAATAAACTCCTGGTTGTTTAAGTTGTGCCTCAGTTTCTTTATAAATTACACAGTGTCCCTGATCATGTGCCACCTGCCCTCTGTTCTCAAAAGTCGTAAAAGAGTCTTCAGTTCTCCTACCTGATATTGGGATATCGACAC
>NW_007731327.1:160941-162855 GCF_000696425.1 Galeopterus variegatus | reverse complement strand
TATGCAAGTAGCGACTCCTGGAGGACACGTGATAGACAGGAGAGGCCTCCCTGAGAAGCCAACATGGAGCCGAGATCCAAATGCGGAGGAGGAGCTGGGCATGCCAGGAGCTCAGGGAGATGGCATCCCTGCAGGAGGGCACAGAAAGGACAGGCCCCAAGGTGAGAATGGCACTGGTGTGTTCCAGGAAGAGCAATAAGGCCAAGGTGACGTGCTCAGTGAGGGAAGGGAAAGGAGCAGGAGATGGAGTTGGAAAGGTAGGCGAGGCCAGAGCATCTCGGGCCATGGGCAGGAGATGAGAGCTTATTCCTGGGCAATGGAAAGCAACCAATTCTGTCAGAAGGTGGGAACAGCACAAGGACTGTGTCTCTCCTACCAGTCTGTAGGCTTCTTGGGACTGGTGTCTCCCATCTCTCTTTACAGCTCCAGCACCCCAGCAGCTACAGGGCTACATTGTAGATGCTTACAAAGAACAAGTGAATGACTTAGCCGTGGAATGAATGACTTGAATTTAGGATTCCTTCTTTTTTAGGCCATTTGCTACTTCTTTCCAAACAAGTGAGCATCCCCCACGTGCCTTGTTGGAATGGCCCTCAGTCCTCACTCTGCATCTTTCCCAGGACACAGATGCCTCTTTTAATACCTCAAGTAGCACACACCCCACCTGCTGGAGCCTTCAGTTAATCAGATCCCTGTATTCCTTATGCCACCACAGTGACTATCAACGCTTTATCTGTAATTGAAGTAAAAATGTACAAAACAAACTATTAGCTGCACTGGCCATCTTTCGACTACTTGTCCATCTCCCCTCTCTACCTGCCCGCCTGCTTTGTGCCCCAGTGGCCGACTGCACGGACTGCTCAGTAGTATCTTTGCCTTTTGGTTTCCATTTCAGTTCGGCCCATGAGAATTTCTGCAGGGAGGAGAAGGGAGGAAAATGGATCAAGAGTATTCACTCCCCAGGCCCCTTTCATGCTGGGTCACATAGGGCTGGCTGTGTCCAGTGGTGTGCTGGAGCTTATACTAGCTTTTGAGAGCCAAAGGTACAGATCTCTTTCTAACGCCATATTTAGTGACTTCACATTGGTAGCTTGAAATCAGTCGTGATGGAGACATTTACACCTCAGAAATCAGCAATGCTACAAATCAGTGTTCTTTTATTTTCCTTCAGAGAGCCAGTTGTTAAAATTTACTAGCATACTACTGGATTTGTCTTTCTCCCAAAGGCCCCAGCCCTGGTCAGGGGGAACACTCCATATAGCTCTCTCCAGTTCTGATAATCATTCCCTCTACTCGACTCTTCAGACCCAGGGTGCTAAGGAAGTCCTGTGACCATGGAGCTCGAGGCAGGGAACCATCATTTGGTTCACTAAATCCTCTTCACACCTTTGTCAATCATCCCTTTGATGAACTGTACTTGGATTCCTCATTTTGAGTGAATACCCTCTTTTCTTTCTGGACTCTAGTTCATGCACTTGGTTTAGAACAAGATACCCCTTAGGTTGCCTTCAGTGTTAAGGAATTCCCAGTAAGGCTGCCTGTTTAATGTCGGCTTCCCTAAATTCCAAGAGAACAGCACTTCGTCTCTCTCATGGGCCATTGTCCCTTGGCATGTTGATCTCCAAGAAATTCTTGGGTAGAGTGGTTGTGATTGGAGGCCAGGTTTGGCCTTTATTCAGGTGTATTGGCCATTATTTCATTTTAATTCCAATAGAGTCTTGTTCCTGCCCCTAGTAATTTAAAGCTTTTCAAGTTTAACTTTTCCCAACACTCAATTTTTCCTTATGTGAGGTTGTAACAAGCCTTAGTGCTGAGGTTGAACAGAAGTCTGTTTCACGGTATGTATTGTTTTTTTCTTCTTATCAAATTGCTTATCTCTGTAAGCTAATAATTTATTACTGTGTTGGAACAACT
>NW_007731327.1:155681-160518 GCF_000696425.1 Galeopterus variegatus | reverse complement strand
GAACAGCACTTCGTCTCTCTCATGGGCCATTGTCCCTTGGCATGTTGATCTCCAAGAAATTGTGATTGGAGGCCAGGTTTGGCCTTTATTCAGGTGTATTGGCCATTATTTCATTTTAATTCCAACAGAGTCTTGCTCCTGCCCCTAGTAATTTAAAGCTTTTCAAGTTTAACTTTTCCCAACACTCAATTTTTCCTTATGTGAGGTTGTAACAAGCCGTAGTGCTGAGGCTGAACAGAAGTCTGTTTCACGGTATGTATTGTTTTCTTCTTCTTATCAAATTGCTTATCTCTGTAAGCTAATAATTTATTACTGTGTTGGAACAACTCATATGGCAGCAAACAATGTTACAGCTAATTATTATATCCAAATCAGTGACAATTAAAGTTAATGGGATATGTTTGTAAAAACCGCATATTTGAAATGAATACATTAGCTCTTTTTTAGTGAATATCAATCTGCCTATGACAACCAAAACACTGCTTATATCCAGGTGGCCAGAAAATATGTTCATGAATGCACGCATCCATCATTGTGAACAATAGATATTTATGGACTGCCTGTCCACAGATAAGTGTAAGAGATGACCGTGGACAGAACTGATCACAGGTTTAGGCATATGATGGGACATTTTAATAACAATTGCAAAAAGTAACGTACTGTGGATATTTTTTTTATATATACTCTGTGTAATCCCATGGAAGATTTGAGAAGGCATACAAAATACACAGAATAGTGAAAGGAAAAACATGTCAGTAAAATGAGCCAGTGCACAAGAAAAACACTAAAAGGAAGATAAAAACCAGGGTCAATGCACAAACATTCTCTGGATGTTTGCTGATGGTGGTCCGCACCTTAAGTGCTAAGCTCCCAGAAGCCAAGGCAAAAAAGAAGATGCAGTTATTATCAACAAGGTGCTTAGTGCTCCAAGGAGGGAGAGGAACAGATTGCATCAAAAAAGTGTTTGTGAACAAAGTTGCATTTTTGTAGGCTTAGAAAGGAAAAGCATTCCCCAAAGTGTGATTCCTTGATGCCCCTATATTACAGTCCCCTGGCAGTATTTGTACAAAATGCAGATTCTTGAGCCTATCCCACACCTAGTGATGCAGACAGAGGAATTTTTTGGTGGGTGGGGAGCTGATGAATTGATTCAGAGTTTTGATAAGTGGGACTGGGTGGGATTTCCACAAGGGGCAGTTAAGAGCTTCTGAGATAGAAGATAGCAAGAACAGTGAAAAGTAGTGTACAAGAGGGCAGATTTGGGGAAGGAAGCATCATTGCTGGTGGGATAGGAAGTGGCACAGCTACAAAGCTGGAAAGGAAGGTTGAGAGCACAACATGGGGAGTCACAGAGACTCCAGAAGGGCCGTATGGTTACCCAGTTCTAAAGGCAGGAGGCTGCTTTGGGATTCAGAAGGACAGCTGGGATTTAGAAAGGTCAGTCTGGCAGGAATATGGGAAGTGGAGCCCAGGAGCCCAGGGCACAGAGGCAGTCACTGTTATTATCCGTGAGTGTTGCTGGCAGAGATGGTAACAGTGTGAACACAGATAGGTGATCTGAGAGGGTGGCTGCATGACAGCCACGTGCAGCCCATAGAACTGGGGTGAGGTGAAGCCTAGGAGGAGGAGGACATTATGGAGAGAAGAAAGGCAAATGGAAGTGGCCTCTAAGCTGTGCAGACGTCATTGATAGCCCAGGGTACTTGGGAGGAGAAATGTTTCTGTTGGGGAGTGATTGGAGTTCAAGCTGAGTTATAAAGCAACCACGATAGCCTCAATACTAGTAGATTGATAGCCCAGGGTACTTGGGAGGAGAAATGTTTCTGTTGGGGAGTGATTGGAGTTCAAGATGAGTTATAAAGCAACCACAATAGCCTCAATACTAGTAACACCTCATATTTGTGAGGTGTGTGCTGTGTGGCAGGTTGAGCTGAGTGCATCGTTTGGAATATCTCATTGAATCATTGCATCAATATTATCAGGTGCTTTATAATTTCCATTTTATAGATGAGGATACAGAGATTTAGAGATGTTAAGTAATTTGCCCAAAGTCACATCACTAGGAAGTGGCAGAGCTAGAATTTGAACCTAGGCAGTCTGATCACAAAGTCTGTGTTTGTGACCAGTGTGCAGGACTTTCCCGTAGAGTTGGTGAAGGAATGTGTCTTCCATGTGCCCAGGCGCTAAACTGGAGATAATAATAATCGTAACTAACATTTGCTGAGAATTGTATTTGTTCACATACTGTGTGAACCAAACCCTTCGTGTACATTTCTTATTTAGTACACACAATAGCAGTGCTATCGAGTAAGTTTAATTACTTTACTCTCATTTTACAGAGAGGTTGACTGGCCCACGGTTACAAAGATACTAAATAGTAGACCTAGGATTTGCACCCATGTAGCTTGACTTCAAAAGATGCCTTCTTAGCCACCAAGCTGTAGTGGAGCTCAAGAGGGAAGTTAAGAATAGAGGAAAAAATAGGAGCATCACCATGATGTGTAGAATTGAAACTAATCAGTGAGAGAACGCTCAGCCTACAACACAGTTTTGACCATGGAAAAAGGCTGAAGAAGTGGAGTCCTAGATAGGATCTGGGATATGGTCTCACTAACTAGTTGAGCTTGGGAAAGTGACCTTAGCACACCGGACTTCAGTTTCCTCATTTGTTAGTGGGGACAGTATTTCTCACCTCATAGTTTTGTCAATGTTAAATAAGATAGTATATATACAATGGTAGCTTCCTGCTTGCCTCATAGTAACTCTTCTGTAAATATTACCTTCTTTTATTATTTCCACTATTATATAAAACTCCTTCCTGGTGGTGAGAAAATGACTATTGAAGGGAAATGATGTCTTCAATGGAGATAAGACAGGGCAGGGGAAAGTCGTGTGTGTGTGTGTGTGTGTGTGCTTGCGTGCGTGCGCATATGTGTATGTCTGGAGGGAGGGACAGGTCGTCAACAGCCAACAGTGAAATGAATGATTAGGAAATGTGGTGACTTCATTCTGGAGTATCTTTCAAATAAGATTTATTGATGTATTGGTGAGGTCATAGCCAGGCTTCATCTAAACACAGCTCATCCAGGCCAATAATTTTTCTCTAGATCCTAAAGTGTGCAGCAAGTTTAAAACTGGAGCTTACGGTGACTTTTTATCAGCACGCAAGTGCACGCTCAGAAGGTGTTTGGGAGGGCTTATTTTGCCAGTGTCACCTCCAAGGAACCGGTGGCAAAAGGCAGGACTGCTTTCGTGGAGGGGAAGTTATTTATAGCACCTGGATTCAGGAAAATGTTAGCTTTTAAATGCCTTTTTTGTTTGTTTATTGACAACAAATTTTAAACTCTGGGGACATAAAGATAAATTCCATCCATATGTCTCTGCCTGAATTATGCTTAACCAGGAAGAAGCCTTTGGATAAGAGATTTCCATCCCTGCAAGATGAGGACATTCTTGCAAAGAAACAAAAACCAAAAAAGGTGGGGATAGGGAACAGCTTCATTTATTCCTCAAAGATGCATTGGTACTTTCTATGTAGCAGGCACTATTCCTGGAGCTAGGGATCCAGAATGGATTCATACTAGTCTCACCCTTAATGACTCATAGATTACTGCATTCATCAGGTGACAAAATAGCGAAGCGGGTTTAGCTGCAGGCCAGGTGGGTGTTGTTGGTGAATCGGTGTACCGTTAGTAGATGAAAAAGTAATTGTCTGATTCAAATAGAACTTCCAAATGCCAGACCAGCATTGCCAGATCCTGGGATTTTTTTTTTTTTTTTCTTTTTTTCAGAAGCTGGAAACCTGCTATACAAACATGAAATGGCCTGAATTTTAAATGTTTGTGACTTGTTGAACACATTTTAAAAAATACTATGGGGAATAAATAGAACATGTCTGCATTGATACAAGGTTCATGCACCTCCAGGTTACAATTGCTACATCAAGCAATTGTAATAGGAACTATTAAATGCTAAGATAGAAAAGAGGCAGAGTTTTGCAGGCTACAGAAGAGAATGGCTCCATCCAGCCTTGGAGTGGGTAGGAGGCCATGTCCTGTGGCAGTGTGCGGTACTTGCAGTACTGATACTTGCTTTCCCAGTGAGTAGAGGTGGTGGTGAGATCTACTATTTAGCAAGCAACTCCCCCTGGAGGTGGAAGTGATGTTGTTTAGTGTGAGAAAAGAACTGGGGGTACCATTTTATAGATGCACGTGAAAAGCATTTTTGTTTGTTTGTTTTGTTTTGTTTTGTTTTGTTTTAGCCAAGAATGAAAGCAGCTATGAATGGAACAGGAAATGCTAAAGTGTCTTATAGTGTAAACGGTTAAATATAAAGCATCTCAAGACAAAACTGAAGGAGCTGCTTTCTTATGAAGTTGAGCCACTTTGGGGAGTGACTTAACGATCCTGAGCATCAGCTTTCTGCACTGCAGGTGTGGATGGTGGTGCTGCCCGGCAGCGTGCCTGAGGGTCAGAGATGACATCATCTCTGACTATATCCCAACACTAGCCAAGCGGGGTTTCACTGTGAGTTCCCTGCTGCTTCCTTCACAAAGACTTTACTCCTGCCCAAAATTTGATTCCAGATCAAATCCATTTGGAACACGAGTCCCCCAAAAGTCCTGAAATAAAGATTTTTTTTTTTCAAACTGGCTTTTCCCAAACTGGCCATGTAAACTTCCTTCCGTTTTTCATGTAATACTGTCATATATCCTGTTTATCCAGAATTCTGTGGAACATATATGGAAATTCTGCTTTAAGCATAAATGTCATTAATTTGGGAGTGAGATTCAGTTTCTCTGCTTTGGCAAATAGACTAGCTAATTTTTTTTTTTTTT
>NW_007731327.1:151169-154720 GCF_000696425.1 Galeopterus variegatus | reverse complement strand
TTTTTTTTTTTTTTGGACGAGATTCAACTCTTTACATCACCTGGACTTTGTTTCTCTTGCAGGTGGAAGATGCGCTCAGCGAAGTAGATTTTCAACTCAAGGTGGACCTGCACTTTGCAGACACTGAACAACAGTGAGTGGTGTGGAAATCCTTTAATTCTGGTAGCATGATGTCCCCTACACCCTTTCCACATTTCTGGGACATTCTCACTGCCACAAACCTTAGAATGCCTCTAAGATACAGATTCCTGATAAGCCGGGATGTCCCTCCATAGTCACAGCTTACCCAGGAACATGGGCTAAGAATTTCTGCATGTCATTTCAAACTGCATGCACTTTAGGCAAGTAGCTCAATCACTCCATATACAGAAAACTCCTGCTTTCTGGCTTTATTAACTGGAGCCTTCCCATGTCTGACACCTGTGTACATTTCCACTGCAGTATTAATTGGGGGTTTTAGATTCCTAAGCCTACGAGGCTACAAACCTCAAAGTCCCTTCTAAATCAAAGGAAGTTCTGCCAGGATTCTGCATCTTTGTATGAAATATCTTCTATTGTGTTTCAACTCACTGAAATTGAAAATTCATTTATGAGCAACCTGCTGATTAAACAAGCAGGAGGCAACTCTTCTTTCTCATAACTGCTTCCTTTCTGTTTGTTCTGTGGCCTCTTCCTCCCACCCTGGGTGAGCTATCATGTCATTTAACCTCTCCAGGTTCTTTCAGGTAATACATAGTCATGCTTTTCTTAGGTACCGAAATGTCCAGCCAAGTGTAATATTAAAACTCTAAACTCTTATCCAATTTATAGCTTTTTTCTGTTTCCTCTATTCTCCACTCTGCCCCTAGATCCAGGCTTTTCTCAAGATAGAAAACTCCCACTGAAGAAACAGGGCATGGTGGGGGGCTTTGTATTTTTCCCTTGCCTTCTTCCCCGTGGTGGTCTGTGGGGCTTGCAGGTCAGGCACAGTGAGGAGGGAGAAGCTGGAGGAAGGGAGAAGGGCTCATCTGAAAGCAGAAATCTTCATATGGCTGATGCTGAATAGTCCTTGGGGGTTCTTGTGAATTCCTTGCAAATATACCCATTGGGAAGTCCCCCACCCCCATCTGGTCCCATCCCTGCAGCTCTGAAACAGTGATGCGTCTTGTGGCTGGCCCACTAATTCTCGCAGGAAGCTCCTTGGGGCAGATACTTCTCCAGAGAACCCACATCTACTCCATGGGAAATAGACACAGGCACTTTAACCTCATCCCACACTTGTGCGGAGCCCATTCTGACAAGGTTGGTCACTCCTCTTAGGTCAATCCAGCCACCCTCAGCTTCTCTCCTGATGGTCATCTTTGAAGGATGACTTGAACACCAGGATCTATGTTCCCACAGCTCTCGGGGACAAGGGGCAAGCTTACCTGAATTCCCTCCTCCTTTGACTTAAGGTAGAGGAGGGAAAACTCCTTTTTTCTCTGTTCTATTAGCAGAATCTCTGTACACACTGAACAATCTGCAAATTAAAATTAATCCTGACTTCTAGTCTCTATAACCTCTTCAGAAAATGCTTCACATTTCACTTTGGCAAATGGGGAATTAGGAGGCTGAAGGGCCAGTGTTTGTGGAGGTGTCCTGCCCATCCCTTCAAATTTCAGACTCCCTCTTGGGACCTCCTCCGTCTTTTCAAGAACTGTCCCATCCCTGAAATCTGTCTGATTGTTATGGGAGTTTTCATACCACGAGGAGTGCAGTGGATTGAATTATGTCCCCCCTAAACCCACTGAAACTTAAATTGTCTCCCAAGTTTTATGTATTAGAAACTTGGCCCCCACTGGGACTGTTAAGAGGGTGGGAAATCCTATTATGGTTATCAAAACGTGGCGCCTTGAAGAGGTGATTGGATTGCAGGATCGTGCGGTAGTGAATGAATTAAAAATGGTGGTCAGGGGCGTGGTTCTGAGGGCTTTAAAAGAAGAGGNTTAGGAGGCTGAAGGGCCAGTGTTTGTGGAGGTGTCCTGCCCATCCCTTCAAATTTCAGACTCCCTCTTGGGACCTCCTCCGTCTTTTCAAGAACTGTCCCATCCCTGAAATCTGTCTGATTGTTATGGGAGTTTTCATACCACGAGGAGTGCAGTGGATTGAATTATGTCCCCCCTAAACCCACTGAAACTTAAATTGTCTCCCAAGTTTTATGTATTAGAAACTTGGCCCCCACTGGGACTGTTAAGAGGGTGGGAAATCCTATTATGGTTATCAAAACGTGGTGCCTTGAAGAGGTGATTGGATTGCAGGATCGTGCAGTAGTGAATGAATTAAAAATGGTGGTCAGGGGCGTGGTTCTGAGGGCTTTAAAAGAAGAGGAGAGTCTGTCTTTCTTTCTCTCTGTTCTGTCTTTTTCCATCATCTTGGAATGTGAAACCCCTGGGTCACTGTTGCCACCCCCAGGTGGACTTTGGACTTCCCAGCCTCAGAAATTGTAAGCAATAAATGTCATTTTTCTTTATAATTACCCAGTTCCATGAATTTTGTTATAAGCAACACAAAACGGAGTAATACAGGAAATTGGTACCAGAGAAGTGGTGTGTTGCTCACAACAAGTACTTGAAAATCTGGAAGCAGCTTTGGAACTGTGTGTTAGGCAAAGGTTGGAGGAGTTTGGAGGACTCAGAAGAAAACAAAAAGACAAGGGCAAGTTTGGAGTGTCTTAAAGACTGGTAACATGGTGTTGAGCAGAAGGCTGATAGAAATATGGACTGTAAAGACCATTCTAAGGAGGTCTCAGATAGAAATAAGAAGGAGTTATTGGAAACTGGGGCAAAGATCATCCTTGCTGTGAACTGGAAAGGAACTTGGCTGCATTGTGTCCATGCCCTAGGACTTTGTGGAAGTTGGAACTTAGGAGTTGTGAACCAGAGTATTTAATGGAAGAAATTTCTAAGCAGCAAAGCATTAAGGAAGCTGCATGGCTACTTGTAACAGCCTACACTGAGTTATGGCAGCAAAAGCATGGCATAAGGCCAGGATTTAAAAGGGAAGCAGAGTGTAAAGATTTGGAAAATTTGCCGCCTGGCCATGTGGTAGAGAAGCAGAGAGCATGCAATGGTGCAGCCCGGAGACCATTAGCTAAGAAGATTAGTACAAGATTATCAAGAGTAGAAAAAGGGTCAGAAGGCATTGCAGAAGCCCCTGGGACCAACCCTTCCAGTTCGGGCCCAAAGGCCTAGGGAGACAAAATGGTCTTGGGGAACAGGCTTGAAGTGTGCTCCACAGGCTTGATGCCCAGGGCCACCTTGAGAAGCTGCTTCCAGCAACCAGCTGCTTTGGCTACTCGAGCCATGGCTAACTTGGCCTCAGGTGTGGCTGGACATACAGCTTTGGAAAATAGGACCCACAAGCCTTAGCAGAGTCCCCATTGTGCCAGGTCTGCAGGCTCAAAGAATGCCAGAGCTGGGAAGGCTTGGGAACCTCCACCCCAATTTCAAAGGATGTATGGAAAAGTCTGGGAGCCCAGGAAGAGATCTGTCACAAGGTGGAATCACCACAGACAACCTTCACTAGAGCAATGC
>NW_007731327.1:137317-150169 GCF_000696425.1 Galeopterus variegatus | reverse complement strand
AAAAAAAAAAAAAAAAAAAGATTTGGAAAATTTCCAGCCTGGCCATGTGGTAGAGAAGTAGAGAGCATTTTCAGAAGGAAAATTCAATGGTACTTAACACAAAAGAATGGGATTATCAGGAGAAGGAGAAAAAGGCCCTGAAGGCATTGCAGAAGCCTCTGGAGCCAACTCTTCCATTTAAGGCCCAAAGATCTAGGGAGACTAAATGGTCTTGGAGAACTGGCTTGAGGAGCCCTCCACAGGCTCACTGCTCGGGGCCACTTTGGGAAACTGCTTCTAGAACCAGCACCCTAGCTGATTTGGCCGCTCCAGCTGTGGCTAAATTGGCCCCAGGTATGGCTGGACCCACAGCTTTGGAAAATACAAGCCAGAAGCCTTGGTGGAGTCCACGTGGTGTTAGGTCTTCAGACTCACAGAATGCCAGAGCTCAGAATGCTTGGGAGCCTTCACCCAGATTTCAAAGTATGTATGGAAAAGTCTGGGAGCCCAGGAAGAGATCTGTCACAAGGTGGAATCACCACAGACAACCTTCACTAGAGCAATGCGGAGTGGAAACGTGGGTTCGGAGCTGCAGAGAAACCCCATCAGTGCCATGCCTAGTGGAGCTCTGGGAGAAGAGCTGCCATGGAGACCCCAGAACTGTGGAGCTACCAGCGTGTAGAACCAGCCTGTGAGAGCTAAAGCACTGCCTGAGACCAGGAAAGCCATAGAAGTGGAGGTGGCTGAGGACTTGGGAACCCAAACCTCACACCAGCATGCAGAGGACATAGAACATGGAGTCAAGGTACCTGATTTGTGGGCTTTGAGATTTAATGCCTGCCCTGCTGAGTTTTGGACTTGTTTGGGACCTGTTACACCTTTCTTTTGGCCTGTTTCTCCCTTTTGGAATGGGAATATGTACCCTATGTTTGCCCCACCATTGTATCTTGGAAATAGATAACTTGTATTGATTTCAGAGATGGGACTTTGAACTTAGGACCCTTGAGTTGAAACAAGTTAAGACTTTGGGGATGAAATGAATGTATTTGCAGGTGAAAAGGACATGAGTTTTGGGAGACCAGGGGTGGAATGTAGTGGATTGAATTATGTTCCCCCCAAAACTCCCTGAAGCTTGAATTGTGTCCCTCAAGTTTTATGTATTAGAAACTTGGCCCCCACTGTGACTATTAAGAGGGTGGGAAATCCTATTATGGTAATTGAAAGGTGGAGCCTTGAAGAGGTGATTGGATTGTAGGACCAAGCCCTAGTGAATGGATTAAAAATGGTGGTCAGGGGTGTGGTTCTGAGGGCTTTAAAAGAGGAGGAGAGGCTGTCTTTTCCTCTCTCTATTCTGTCTGCTTCCACCATCTTGCAATGTGAGACCCCTTAGTCACTGTCACCACCACCAGATGGACTTTGGACTTCCCAGCCTCAGAAACTGTAAGCAGCAAATGTCATTTTTCTTTATAATTATCCGGTTCTGTGTATTTTATTATAAGTAATACAAAATGGACTAATACAGGGAATTAAGTCAAAGATGGACCTTTACTGAGCTATCAGAGACCCGATTGTGTCTGGGCATTGAGAATAGACATCTGCTGATGGGTAGCTGGTCTTTCCTGATTGCTGGGCTGGCAGGGACGTCTGTTCAAGGTCCGGCCAAGCATGGTATCTGGGCTAACATCACAGATTCCTCTCTTTTGTCTTTTTTTTCAGATAGGAAATAAACCATTTTTAAAATTTTTAATTTTATATTTTTAATTTTTTTTATAATTTAATTTAACTTAAAAAAATCAATATACAGTGTAGTTGATTTTCATGTCCTTTTAGCAATTCCTTTCCTCCCTTCCTCTCCCCCCTCCCCCCATCAACATCATTTCTATTAACTTGTCTTAACAAGTTCAAGGAATTGTTGTGATTGTTGTGTCTTCTTCCCTGCCCCTACCCCACCACTTGTTTGTGAATTTCTTTCTTTCATTCTTTCTTTTTAGCTCCCACAAATAAGTGAGAACATGTGGTATTTCTTTTTCTGTGCATGACTTATTTCACTTAATATAACTTTTCCTAAGTCCATCCATGTTGTTGCGAATGGTAGTATTTCATTCTTTTTTATAGCAGAGTAGTATTCCATTGTGTAGATATACCACAGTTCCCTTATCCACTCATCTGATGATGGACATTTGGCCTGGCTTCAACTCTTGGCTATTGTCAATAGTGCTGCAATTAACATACAGGTATATCCCTTCAACATGATGCTTTCCATTCCCCTGGGTATATTCCCGGCAGTGGAATAGCTGGGTCATATGGTAGATCTATCTGTAATTGTTTGAGGAACCTCCAAACCATTTTCCATAAAGGCTGCAGCATTTATCAGTCCCACCAACAGTGTATGATGGTTCCTTTTTCTCTGCAACCTCGCCAGCACTTATCATTCTCAGTCTTTCGGATATTAGCCATCCTAACTGGAGTGAGATGGTATCTCAGTGTGCTTTTGATTTGCATTTCCCGAATGCTGAGTGATGTTGAGCATTTTTTCGTGTGTCTTTTGGCTATTCATATATCTTCCTTTGAGAAATGCCTATTCAGATCCTTTGCCCATTTTTTAATTGGGCTATTTGGTTTTTTGCTGTAAAGCTGTTTGAGTTCCTTGTATATTCTGCATATTAATCCTTTGTCAGATCTATATTTTGCAAATATTTTCTCCCACTCTGTTGGTTGTCTTTTCACTCTGTTGATTGCTTCTTTTGCTGTGCAGAAGCTTTTGTCTTTATCAGGACCCCAGTCCTTCTGACAACCTGCTTCTCTCATCACATCTGCTTCCCCTTGGTGGGATAGTCGATGGTTGAGAAATCCTATCTGCTTTACACTGTTCTTGGGACTTTTTGTTCTGGCACTATGTCGATCTCAGAGGCCCTAAAAGAGGCTGGCCACCTTCCCAACTTATAAGCTCAGAAGTGAATCCCCCACCTGCATTGTTTCATTCCACCTCAACTGTCTGAGACTTCTATCACTCACTCCCCCAGTAACTCAGCCCTGCTGTATCCCTCTGCTTCCTGCAGAGACATTCATCCTCATCCTCAGCTCCATGGTAGACATTTCCAGTTGGTCACAAAACACTGCCACTGACTTCACCCTCAACCTAGATATTGTTTTTCACCCGGCCCCTTAAGCAGCCTCAATGATAAGCCATAGTGGACACAGTAAATAATACATTTTTGCCAACAAAATAGTAGTAAATGGAGAGGCTCTGTATAGGAGATTGGTCCAGTCAAAATATAAAATTCAGTAATCTAGGTTCTGGACTCATCAACTATGAAATATTGGGAAAATCCCTGCACTTTTGTAAATCTCAGTAGCCTCATTTATAAAATGAGCATCATTAAGGAATATGTACCTTGTAGGTCTGTTATGAAGATTAAGGGAGACAATATACATTAAAAGCCAGGTGCACGGTCTGCTGAATAAAAGTCCTCTTTATGGCTTCCTGGATGTAGGTGGGGTTAGGATTCAATGTGTCACTTCCTCTCCATAACACAAAGCCCTTAATATTAATCAGAACAGGGTGGTTTCATGAAGTATAAGATTAGCTAAGAGGAACAGGAAGCCAGAGGCTGGGGAAGATTGAAAGTGCTATATTGTTTTATTTTCATAAATTGTGTTTGAGGATGATAAGATATCTGTAGCACATCCTGGGGGAAGACATTAGGCTTTGAAACATGGTTAAGTCAGATGTCTTCTCTAGCACCACGTAGGCAGTGGGGCATCTGATATCAAGGATGGAGGAGCTATTGAAGGACAGCTCGTCTGGTGGTTCTCAACGTCAGATGATTCTGCTGCCTGGGAACATTCATCTGCTCCCTGGGGACATTCTGCCATGTCCAGAGACATTTGGGGAGAAGTGATATTGGCATCTAGTGGGTAGACACCAGAGGTGCTGCTGAACATCCTATGATGCGCAGGACAGCCCCCCTCCCCAACAAAGCATTGTTCAGTCCCCAAAGTCAATGGTACTGAGGTTGAGAAACCCTGCTCTAGTATAACCTCACATTTGTACTTGTTACTAGTGAATCCCCCACCTCCATTGTTTCATTCCCCCTCAACTGTCTGAGACTTCTATCACTCACTCCCCCAGTAACTCAGCCCTGCTGTATCCCTCTGCTTCCTGCAGAGACATTCATCCTCATCCTCAGCTCCATGGTAGACATTTCCAGTTGGTCACAAAACACTGCCACTGACTTCACCCTCAACCTAGATATTGTTTTTCACCCGGCCCCTTAAGCAGCCTCAATGATAAGCCATAGTGGACACAGTAAATAATACATTTTTGCCAACAAAATAGTAGTAAATGGAGAGGCTCTGTATAGGAGATTGGTCCAGTCAAAATATAAAATTCAGTAATCTAGGTTCTGGACTCATCAACTATGAAATATTGGGAAAATCCCTGCACTTTTGTAAATCTCAGTAGCCTCATTTATAAAATGAGCATCATTAAGGAATATGTACCTTGTAGGTCTGTTATGAAGATTAAGGGAGACAATATACATTAAAAGCCAGATGCACGGTCTGCTGAAAAAAAGTCCTCTTTATGGCTTCCTGGATGTAGGTGGGGTTAGGATTCAATGTGTCATTTCCTCCCCATAACACAAAGCCCTTAATATTAATCAGAACAGGGTGGTTTCATGAAGTATAAGATTAGCTAAGAGGAACAGGAAGCCAGAGGCTGGGGAAGATTAAAAGTGCTATATTGTTTTATTTTCATAAATTGTGTTTGAGGATGATAAGATATCTGTAGCACATCCTGGGGGAAGACATTAGGCTTTGAAACATGGTTAAGTCAGATGTCTTCTCTAGCACCACGTAGGCAGTGGGGCATCTGATATCAAGGATGGAGGGGCTATTGAAGGACAGCTCGTCTGGTGGTTCTCAACGTAAGATGATTCTGCTGCCTGGGAACATTCATCTGCTCCCTGGGGACATTCTGCCATGTCCAGAGACATTTGGGGAGAAGTGATATTGGCATCTAGTGGGTAGACACCAGAGGTGCTGCTGAACATCCTATGATGCGCAGGACAGCCCCCTCCCCAACAAAGCATTGTTCAGTCCCCAAAGTCAATGGTACTGAGGTTGAGAAACCCTGCTCTAGTATAACCTCACATTTGTACTTGTTACGCTGCAACTGCCATCAGCACCTGCTTTCACAGGGACAACGTGCGGGGGAGGGATCACTCCTTCCCATAATATCCCATTTTGTCCCTGAACAGTTCTGCAGATCAGGAAACTTCTTTACTTCAAGGAGCAATTCATCCTTTTGTGCTTTTCCTCAGTTGGCCTCAATTTCATTCCTTGGGACCACCCAGAAGAATTCTCAGTCTGGATAGCAGTTCGGATACGAAAACTTTAGGTCATCTCTTCATCTCCAGTTTAAACATCAGAGTTTTTTCCAAGCTTTTTTTTGTTTTGTTTTGTTTTAGTACATTTATTAGAACCCAGGCATTCTTCTCTCAATGCTGTCAAGTTTATCTCTGTCATTTCTAAATGCAGACCCTTCAGGAACTGAGTTTTATCTTCATTAATTGGCTCTATCCATTTCAGAGCACAGGAGAGCTATTGCCTCCCTCATTCTTAATTCTTTACTTCTGCTAATGTGGCCTAAATTCTTGTTAACATTTTTGACATCTTTGCTACCCTGACGTGTATTTAATCTCCTGTTGTTCAAGCCCCAAAGAATATTTCAGTGATTCACTGGAGCCCGTGTCTGTATGAATTCAAAGCTGTATTTAGCAGTAACTCAGAACAGACTGTGGAATCAGAAAGATCTGGTCTAGCATTTCAGTTTTGCCTTGTGACTTTGAACAAGATAATTAACTCATTTTGGCCTTACTTCCTCTTCTGTAAATGGAATAATACTAGTAAATACCTCATATGATTCTCATCTAGATGAAGGGAAAAAGCACCGTGTTCAGTTCATAGCAAGGCCTCAATAAATTGTCAGAATTAAAATGGATATAAATGTTAGCAACTTTCCGAGGCTTGTGGGGTATTCTCTCTGCCCCCTCCTTATCAGGGTTCTTTCTGGTAAAAGAGGAGACCATTCTTTGTTGTCTACTTGTGGGGTCACACTGGGCTCCAGTGCCTTAGCTGGCTCTCTTTCTTGGCATTCATTTACATATAAGCAACAAGAATTTCAAGGAAGCAAAGCCCATTAGGTTGGGTCTTGGGAGGCTGGTCCTTTCACCTTCCCTCCATGTGCTTCATTTCCTCTTCTCTGCAGAAGAGAGAAGCATCTCCTCTCTGCTGTGCTCACGGAAGACGCTCTGCTCGAGTTCCCCACATGCTGTGGCTCAGAGAAACTCACAGAACTAAACAATTGGTTTTCAGAGCTTGAGATTAGCACTGGGTCCTCCTGAGGGCTACCATGGCTGCTTTTTTTTTTTTTTTTTTTTTCCTTTTTGTCTTTTTTCATGTCCGGCAATGGATCACAACCCTCGGTGTCGCGCCCATACCGGACCAGGACCGGCAATGGGATCGCAACCCTCGGCGTTGCACCCGCACCCCACCCAGCCAGTGAGCGGGAACCGGTCTGTATGTGGGATCTGAACCCTTGGCGGGAGTGCCACCGCGCTCCCAAGCGGCGCACTGTAGCAGTGCACCACTGGGCCGGCCCATGGCTGCATTTTATTCAGAGAAGAATCAATGCCCTTTTTATAACCAAAGATGCAGTTGGGCCTTTCCTGCCAATTGGTTTATCTCTCAGGAATCAGACACATACCAATTATGAAATGCTGGGGCAGGGCTGGGGGAATTCTTAATAAAACTGGTTAGACCATTTAACCACTGTGCTCCAAGAGCCGTTCATTCTCTTGTTTATTCAGTCAGTCAGTTGCTCATTTTAATAAGCATGCATTTGATGAACTTCCATAGTATTCCAGATACTAGGCTAGGTGTTGGGGATATAAAGATGAATTAGTCACAGTTCTTGTCCTTAAAAAGTATGAATGTAATCGAATACACAGGCTCTCAAAGTCAGCGCCGCATTATAAGTGCAGTGCTGGACGTATGTGGGGTAAATAGGAGAGAAGAGGGGGTAGGAGGGCTAGGAGGGCTTTGGTGTTGGGGTGAGCCTTGAAAAGAGAATCTGGACATCTTAATTATCACTCACATGTGGGCTTGGTGTCAGTGACAGCAGAGAGTGAGTCCCAGACCCGCCGTGTGCAGCTGTGTGATGTCTCCTGAATTCTTTCTCTCTCTCTGAGCCTTGGTGTNCAACCCTCGGTGTCGCGCCCATACCGGACCAGGACCGGCAATGGGATCGCAACCCTCGGCGTTGCACCCGCACCCCACCCAGCCAGTGAGCGGGAACCGGTCTGTATGTGGGATCTGAACCCTTGGCGGGAGTGCCACCGCGCTCCCAAGCGGCGCACTGTAGCAGTGCACCACTGGGCCGGCCCATGGCTGCATTTTATTCAGAGAAGAATCAATGCCCTTTTTATAACCAAAGATGCAGTTGGGCCTTTCCTGCCAATTGGTTTAGCTCTCAGGAATTAGACACATACCAATTATGAAATGCTGGAGCAGAGCTGGGGGAAATTCTTAATAAAACTGGTTAGACCATTTAACCACTGTGCTCCAAGAGCCGATCATTCTCTTGTTTAATCAGTCATTCAGTTGCTCATTTTAATAAGCATGCATTTGATGAACTTCCATAGTATTCCAGATACTAGGCTAGGTGTTGGGGATATAAAGATGAATTAGTCACAGTTCTTGTCCTTAAAAAGTATGAATGTAATCGAATACACAATCTCTCAAAGTCAGCACCGCATTATAAGTGCAGTGCTGGACGTATGTGGGGTAAATAGGAGAGAAGAGGGGGTAGGAGGGCTAGGAGGGCTTTGGTGTTGGGGTGAGCCTTGAAAAGAGAATCTGGACATCTTAATTATCACTCACATGTGGGCTTGGTGTCAGTGACAGCAGAGAGTGAGTCCCAGACCCGCCGTGTGCAGCTGTGTGATGTCTCCTGAATTCTTTCTCTCTCTCTGAGCCTTGGTGTCTTCATGGGCCAAACATGAGAAAAATGATTTCTATCAGGCAGAATATCTGCAGGATTGAAAAAAAAAACAATGCGTGCACAGCACTTAGCCTGTGGTAAGGCTACGATATAGACCTGTTGGGTGACAGGAGGGACAACCCACTGTCACTCACGTGAGCTCATTTTGATTTCTATCAGGCAGAATATCTGCAGGATTGAAAAAAAAAACAATGCGTGCACAGCACTTGGCCTGTGGTAAGGCTACGATATAGACCTGTTGGGTGACAGGAGGGACAACCCACCATCACTCACGTGAGCTCATTCGCTTGCCTTCCAGGCTGAGGGATGTGGATGGGGCAACGATGATCAGCAGCCGCACGCTCGGCCTGCACTTCCACCCGCGGAGAGGTCTCCACCACCAGGTCCCAGTCATGTTCGACTATTTCCACCTGTCGGTGATCTCAGTGACTGTCCACGCTGCACTGGTGGCTCTGCAGCAGCCCCTGATCAGGTATGAATTTAGGAGGTGGGCCCGAGGCATGGGGGACCTTCATGTCACAGCTGTGGCTGGGAGGCACGGAGTTTGCCAGGGAAATCAGCACAGGCAAGGAGCTTCTCTGAGGCTGTAGATTTAGACTCTGGGCCTCACTGAGGGGATGAGAGAGCAGGGGAGGGGTGCAGACAGGGCACCGGGAGTCAAGGCGTGGAGCCCAGGGGCTGAAAATCTGCAAACCATGGCTTTCACCATGGCTTTCAACCATGACTCTACATGTGACCTCATTTTTTTCTGTGTCTTATTTGAGAAATCACTTAATGTCTTCTGTTATGCCACATGATCTTCATCTCTAGAAAAGGAGCACTGATGTATCACATCTACGTGAGTTTTTAGTGAATCCCAGATGAGGACAGTGACAGGCGCATGGTTGGGGCTCTGTTTTCTTTCTACCCCCCAGCTGCTATTTGTTCAGAAGCAGAAGGTCCACCTGTAAGTTCCTTAGCTTCTCCCTTTCAGTGAATCATTCCAGAGTACCTCCAAGGTCCCAGGGAGCACTGAGGTTTCATGAATTCCGTGAGTGGAGGGACAGAGCTGACAACCGTGATGCAGTGTACTGTGCTCGGCTGTCCCCATGAATGCTCCCAGCGTGGCCAAATACTCAAATCATTTCAAGACATCACTCGTGCTGGTCACCAAAAGGTGTACACAGGTGCAGTAGGGTATTTAGGCATAGAATCTTGCAACATGGAGTTTCAGGAAGGGAATTTTCCCAGTGTCCCTTTTCCAGACGGCTTCTCAGTTCTAAGAGTTTAAATGCATGTGCAGAGACTCGAGTCTTCACTAATTTTGCCATTCCTGGCCTGAAACCCCTGGGCCAGCAAATAGGAAACAAGATTCCAGATCTGAGCCATGCCACGTGACTCAGAGGAGCTGCTGTCCTGGAGGCCTTGACCAGAGACGATCCCCACCTGCTGAGTTCTGTTCTGGGATGTACACAGGGAAATCCCATGGGGGAGTTAAAGTCAGAGCCCAGGGCAGGAGCAAAAGGGACAGGGAATTGAGGGGAGGAGAGAGGCAGAGCAGCAGCACCCAAGCCTGGAACCATGGGCTGAGATCAGGTAGTGCGTGGCCCGTAGTGTTCTGCTGGGAAGTTTGGACATTTTTCTGCCCAACATCTTGAATGAGTGCCTTGCTGAGAATTGGGAACTGAAGTTAAGGAGGAGCCTGTATGAGGAAGACCTCTTCATTACTGAGGGCCTGCTGTGCTCTAAGGAAGCTGTTAGGATACACACAGCACATCCTGCTAGGGATATAAAGATGCCTGGGGACAGACCTTTCCCTCAAAGACTTCACAGTCCAGTGGGGTGGACCATCTTTCCTATGCAAAATTATCATGTAATAAATGGTGTTGTAATAGAGTTTGATAGAAAATGTTACAAGAATCATAGTTGTAGGAACAAGGGAAAGCAGACCTGACCTTGAGAAGTTGTAGGAGAAACAGAATCCAGAAAGCAACAGAGAGTATTATTACCCCATAAGGGGTGCTCTCCAGCAGTCAGCTCACTCTGGGGCTTGGTAAATAATGGTTTCCCTGCAGAGGTAAGGGTGTGATCTCTCTGCTGTCAGCGAGGTGAGGCTGCCGGCTGGAGGCTGTGTCCTGGGATTAGCAGGCTGCCACTACTGCAGGTGAGACAGCCACCTGGGGTAGAAGAGGCAGAGCTCCCAGCAGGCAGTTCTGGGGCCCTGAGAGCAAATTGTTGCTCATCAGCTGGAGTCACAACCATGTCATTGTCCAGCCCCAGCACTTATTTTGGGGGATCCTTGGATAAGTCACCTAACTTCTCTAAACATTTGTTTCAAAGTATAAATGAATGAATGAATGAGAAGGGATTTCTTTAGAAATGGAAGGTGATACTAAACTGACAGGGATGATGAGGGATGCAGTGAGATGAAGTATATAGTGTTGCATGTGGTGAAAATGTGCTTGGTTCGGAGTGGGTGTCACTAAGCTTTCACCACTTCTAGAAAGGCTAAGCCTAGAAGATCCCAGATGAAAAATCAGGTCTGGGACCTTAAAAGGCTCAGAGTCTGGCAGAAATGCACAGAGGAGTGAACTCTAATTCAGAGTGATACCTGTTAAACCGAGGGGTGTGCAAATTATTATGGGAGCCCAGTGTAGGGCAGGGGTTTAAAGCATGGGCTTTAGGATCAAAGGGACCCAGGTTGCAATTCTGAGCCCCTAATAGCTTGAGCATGTGAGCTTCTGTTTCAGGATATACCAGAAGGTTGTTAGAAGGATTAAATGAAATACATGTAAAACTCTTGGCCTAGTATTGAATTGATTAATATATATTTAGCACCTGCTACAGTCCACACTGTAGGCCTCGTGTCTAGCACATACTGAACATTTGATAAATATTAGCTAACTTTTAGGATGGGGAAGAAGTGGTTCTGCTTAAAGGATGTGAGGAAAAAAATTGTATAAGAAATGACCTTTGTGCTCTACCCAGGGCATAGGGACGGTGATGGTGAAAATTGAATTTGGGAGGGGGAGATTGGAGCCATATTTTAACAGTGTTAATGAATGACCCATTAAGGAATTAACAGTGTGTTTATTATATAAGAAGGAGTCCTTGAAGGTTTTGAGCAGGAGAATTACCTGATAAGACCTATGTTTTGTAAAGATCCCTGCAGCAGCTGTGAGTGGGTTGAGAGTTGCATCCCAGTGGAGGCGGGAGGACTAGCTGGGCAATGACAGGCACTTGCACCACCTGACATGGCAGTGAAGAGCGGGGCTTTCTCCTTTTTTTGCTGGGAGCGTTGATACTATTCTAATAAGGATTTGAGATCTGGGATATCTCAGTAAAAAGTTTAACCTTCTGACAGAAACAGTCTCTTACAAGTTTGTCTGCAGCAACCTTGCTGGAGAGGAGCACAGATAGAAATTTACAATAAGAGCTTAGTCTTCTCCAGGGATGGGGTAAAAATAGAATTGTCTCTGTTCTCTGGATTTTGCAGGAAGCATTTCTATCAGTTGGCTCTTAGTAGCTGGGAATGAATGGAACCCTTTAAGATTGTGGGAAATACATGTCAAATAAAGCAAGCACTAGCTTTTCCAGGAAAACAGTTTTTCCCAGCATCGGTAACATCCAATCAGTCTGAGGCAGGTGTGAAATTAAAATGTAACCTCAAAAGGCCCTTAACCTTCCCTGAAACAAACCGAAGAAAAGAATCCAATCTTTAACTCTCAAATGGGTACGATTAGATTTCACTAGGGGGATTCTGATCTACCAGAAAAGCTAATTAAGGGTCCCATTTAAGTAAATCACAAATTATATAAGGTATTAATAATTTGCAGTCTTTCCCCTGAATGTGCCGTGAGCATCTGTACTTACACGCATATCCTACTTTTCTTCTGGACTGTTTCTTTTGTCCCTCTTCTAGCTAAATTGTAGACTTGCTTCAACTCTTAATTCAAAACAAATCAGAAAAATGATTACATTGTATTTTATTCTATCTGTGGTATTATCCGCAATAGCTATATAAGTACAATAATGATTATATTTTATCATATTAGTGGTGTTATACACAGTACCTACAAGCATGTATTGAAACATTACTGTTTTCCCAGACACTGTACTTAAAGCTGTCCTTGGCTAATCATGAAATCCTCACACCAACCCCACGGGTAGAATGCTGGTATCACCCCTGGTGGCATACGAGGAAGCAGAGGCATGGGGCAGAGCTCACAAATGGTGTCACTGAGACCAAACCCTGGCAGATTGTCTTCACTAGCTGTCACTCCACCACTTGGCCATGCCCTACTTGAGTGTTGTCTCTGACTATTCATCCTCTTGACCCAGTTTCTTCCATAACCTGCTCTTTTTTGCAACCTTGCTGGAGAGGAGCTTGCTGGCCTGGTTTTGCCTCCACCTTATCACATCCATTAATTTGTCTGCCTCCCTCTCTAGACCAAAATGCCTGTAAGGTGAGGGGCATGCCTTGATCCTCTTGCCACCCTAGCACCTAACACTCCACCTGGCATGTGTTATGAGCCAATAAGGACTTAGATAAATGAATTAAACAAATATAATGTTAATTTTATTTCCCTGTGGATATGAGGGTCCTTCAAAAAGTTCTTGGAATGAAAAGATAATTGAAGTAACCATGTATCTGAAGCGGAAACATGAGTCTGTTGGGTTAAATCCTTCCACAGTTGTTCCTGCGCATCTGCAATGAAAATGATGTCCCCAGAGGCTATTTATTATCAAGACCCTTTTGGCCATCAGATCCTTTAAATTTCACTGGAGGAATAAAACATACCTATAAAATATGAAATTTATATATAAAA
>NW_007731327.1:133005-137258 GCF_000696425.1 Galeopterus variegatus | reverse complement strand
AGGAATAAAACATACCTATAAAATATGAAATTTATATATAAAATATATAAAATGAAAAGCAATTAACCCTTGGGATCTTTAATAAAAAAGAGATCTGAAAGAAAAAATAAGTACAAGTAGACATCACTGATATATCAATTGATGAAAATAAAAAAAGGCCAAGGTAGAAAGTTGATAATAAACCCAAATAAGATAAATTCAAATAATCACACAGCCTTTCCTAGCCTCCTTTGATCCTAAAATTGATAGTTGCTGTCACATCATGTCAATTGATCTTCACGGTGAATCGCAGAGCTGGACGGGACCCATACATTTGTCTGTTCAGCAGCTTACAGTATTCTCAACTAGAATTGGCGTGTGAGTGTCTTATCACTGTGGCAGTCTTTTCATTCTGTCAGACTCGTGTGTGGATCAGGGAGGTAGATATTGTTTTATGCCCTTACACAGAAGAACAGAGGTTCAGGGGGTGGGCAGGGTGTTGAAGGAGCTCTCTTCAGGTTATGCCACAATAAGGAGCAGAAACAGAACTCAGACCATATCCCTGAGTGGGGCTGTCCCTTCCTCCTGCCCAGAAGCCCATTTCACCTGCCCATCTAAATGACATACCCTTGGAGCTCTGCCTCAGGATCTCTCACTGATGGGTTTCGGCATTTAGGGCAGGAATTTCTTTGTACACATTGTAGAATGTGTACTATCCTTGGGTCCCATGCTTGCAAGCCAGTTTCACCCACTTATCATGGAGACATCTAACAATGTCACATCCATGCACCCCTTAGGGGGTGAACTACTTCTAAATGACTTACCCCACAGGCTCCCCAGTAACACCCCATAAGGGGGATAAGTTAATGGCACCATCCCATTTTTTGAATCTTTTCTTTCTCTCTTCATTTCTCTTCTATCTAGTTTTACTCGCCCAGGAAGAGGCTCCTGGCTTGGTAAAGGTGGCCCAGATACAGGACAAGAACAGTCTATTATTTCTCTGGAAAACTTGGTCTTTGGAGCTGGATACTGCAAGCCAACTTCCTCAGAGGTAATGTCTGCATGGGGTAGAGGCCCCATGACTTTCAAACTTCACTTTGCAGAATGTGTTCTAAGAGGTTCTTGCCTCTTTCAGATGTCCCCTGTACAGATTCTTTGTTTGTCCCTTCCTCTCACTATTTATAGATCCCTTCTTTTTATTGCTGCAACATTTATGAAGCATATTCCTAATGCCAAGCCCTGTCAGAGACAGGAGATACGGACTTCACAGGGGCCCTCTTCTATGTGGTCCCCTTGGAGAATACAGGTCTCTGTGGGTCAGCAGGCTGGGTTGTGAGGGGGCATCCCACAGACTATGTGGTAATATTGAAAGTCTGTTGGCACTGGGCCATGCCTAATATCAAAACCCAGCTCCAAGTCTCATTTGCTCACTCTCTGAGGGGTCAGTTTGCCTACCTGTCAGTGGGATCTCTAATAGTTAATAATTGCATGGGGTGTTGTGTGCAATCAATGCTGTAATGAATGTGAAGGTCCTAGCTCGTACCTGGTGCTCAGTATTTTCATTTAATACATATGCATATCCTGTCCTTCCCTTCTTTCCATCTTCCCAAGAAACATCTGGTGTTACTCTTCTGGGATATGTGGGGCTTTGGCCACATACAGTATTGCTCTGTTTGTATTTCTCCTGAGCCAATGCATGATGTGTTTATATTAGTGGCCTGCTCAGAAATAACAAGACTGCATTATTCAGGGTTCTCCAGTGAAACAGAACCAATAAGGTTTGTGTGTGTGTGTGCATGTGTGTGTGCATATGTACCCTGGCTCACACAATTACAGAGTCTGAAAAGCCCTTAACTATGTAGTCAGCAAGCTGGAGACCCAGGAGAGCCAATGGTGCAAGTTTCAGTCCAAGTCTAAGTACAAAGGCAGTAGAAAACTGTTGTCTCAGATAACAGACAATCAATAAAAGAGGTAAAATTCTCTCTCACTCAGCCTTTTTGTTCTATTCAGGCACTCAATGGATTGCATGAGTCATACCCACATTGGAGAGGGTGGGCTATTTTATTGATTCTGCCAGTTCAAATGTTAATCTCATCCAGAAACACCCTCACAGACACACCCAAAGTAATATTTAATCAAACATCTGGGCACTCCATGGCCCAGTCAAGGTGACACACAACATGTACCATCACACGGCTCCTGGTATGAGTGTGAAAGGCTGTCTGTGCTCCACCAGCCCCCAGAAGAGGCGCTCCCTCCACCTGTGCAGCCAGGCTGTGTGCTCCAGAGGCTCAGCATATCAGGCACGGCACTCGGCTCGCTCTCCTGTGACGTCACCTTTCCAGCTCTGAGCCCCAGCCCAGAGTCCTGGCTGCAAAAGCTGCCCAAGTCACGTCTCCATCTGGTCCAACATTCTGATGGTCCCGAGGAGCAATGAAGACTGCTGCCCAGACCTTCCTGACAGACAGGTCACCTGAAGCCAGATGGAGCTCAGTGCTATGGAAGGACCAGACTTCAGAGCCGAGTAGGACCAGTGTGAGGGTGGACTCCAGTGCCTCGGGAACCACGGAGCTTCTCAGAACTCAGCGTCCTTAACACCGACACAGGACCCAGCAGACAGTGACTGAGTGAGTAAGGAAGGGAAGAGACGGGAGTCATCCTCAGCATGGGACAGACGTCTCTATGGTACCTTGTGAGCATGGATGACTCCAGGATTCCAGCATGGGACTGGGGGCAAGGATAGAGGCAGTCCCTGATGGTGGCGGATGCTGTGCTGTGCCTCCAGACAGTCCCCAAATCCCTGCTGAGGGAAGCGTCGTTGGCAGCCGATGCTGCAGGACCATCCAAGCTGCGAAGCTCCCCGTGGGTTGGCTTCAAACCTTGTCGGGACCATATCACTGTCCACCTTCTCCCAGTGCCCAGTTCTTCTACTTTCAAACCCCACAGGTGCTGGCCTTGAGAGCCTCCCCAGTAGATCTACCACTTGAAAATCTTCCACTCAGGCTCCGTTTTCCAGGGAACATGGCCTGGGACCTTAGGGAATGTTGGTGGTCACAGATCAATTGAAAGCATTTATCTCCCCAGCCAAGGGCCTTTGCTTGTGCCACAGGAGCATGTGGAAATGATTACAGTGAGGTGCCCTGTCTGAAGGTGTCCTGTCTGATGCACAAGTCCCCACATTTCCTTCAAGACCTTGTTCAGGTGCCACTATGGCTCTGAGAGCACTCCCTGATTTCCTAGGATGGAGTGCTTTCTCCCAAGTGCTCTAGGCTTCTCTGTCTCCCCTTTACTGGGCTCTGAGCAGCTAGGGGTAGGGACCGTCTCACTGAGCTCCACATCCCCAGGGCCCAGTGCCATGCCTGCCACACATAACTAGTGCTCGAGGAGTGTGTGTGGAATGAATGATTGATACAGATGTGTAAGTCATGTTCACGTATAAACCCGAGAGTCAAGAAAGCTAAGCCACACAGATCGTTCATTGCTCATATGTCAGCAGAAGAAACCAAACGGAAGCGAGCTGACCGGCTTCTCCCTGACCTGCGAGCACAGAGCGGCGCTCCCTTGGGGACTGTTGAGAAGCCCTAGACCCAGCGTGGGGTGGCATGGAGTGGGGCACCTGGTAGATCAGTTCAGCCACTGGACTCTGTTACTGATGACATGTCTGAGCATGACCCAGCTAGTCTCTACTTCTGAGGCTTTTGTAACATGGTCAAGAGAAGATTCTGTTTTCAAATATCTGCTATGACAAATGCTATGTGACTTGGGAGAAATTACTTTTGTGGAAACTCAGTTTGCTTAACTATGGAATGGGATAATATCTATCTTTTAGAGAGGATTTCAGGCATTAGTTCAAGGGTACTTCAAAAAGTTCCTGGAAAAAATAGAATTAAAAGAATATATGATTATTTCCACCAACTTTTTGAAGTACCCTCATATGGGTAAAAACATTACAGAAATAGATGTAACAGGCACATGATATGATATAATGTTTCTGTTTATTTCATTTCTTTTTTAGACTACTTTGGGAGATGTGTGTTGAAGCAAACATTACTGTCTTTTACAAGAATCAGATAAAATGGCTTATTTCTGGGTGTTTAGCATTGAACTTGCTCTTGGAACTTAGATCTATGGGTTATTACCAGGCTCTGACTCTTTTCCTGTGAATTTTTCATTTGGGTCTCATCCAATTACTCAGGTTCAGTGCTGTGTGCCCTGTGCTTTCCTACTGGGCAAGGGCTGCCAAGCAAAGAATAAAATCCACTGCCCCTCATCCC
>NW_007731327.1:131925-132697 GCF_000696425.1 Galeopterus variegatus | reverse complement strand
TGTGCTTTCCTACTGGGCAAGGGCTGCCAAGCAAAGAATAAAATCCACTGCCCCTCATCCCCTGGGAGTGAAGCATCCAAATCCCCGAGAAGCCCAGGGCATTAGCAAATAACACCAGAATCTGCACAGATTGCAGCATCAGCTGCAGGGATTAGAGAACAGGTGTTCCCTTCAAAATACGCTTTTCCTTGCAGAGACATTTGCAGAACTAGAGTTTCATAGCAAAATGAGTTGTTTGGCATGAAAAATCAAGGGAAGGTGAGGGTTGATGTGACGTGCCATGTCCCTTTTTTATTAGCCCTGGCCCCTCTCCCCTGGTGATCTGTTTTTTCCTGTTGCACTCGGACATCTAGACCTTCAGATTTAGAGTTGGTGGACAAGGGCTTGTGTTCCTTCCCCCTCAGATCAGCAGCTTTGCTTGAGGGAGATTATTTACCCTTTTTGTCTTGTGACTTGTCTGTCAAAGGGGTACTAATGCCTGCCTCACAGGGTTGCTGAAAAGATTAAATGAAATAAGCTTATAAGAGCCTTGAGCACAGAGTCTGGCACTAAATAAAACCCTCTGGTGATATTATTGTTTTTATATTCATCCATATAATTAAATTGAGCATTACTCCAACAGCCCCAATGTGGTCTTGTGGGTAGGACATTGAATGAAGAGTCTCAAATGTGGTTTTGTTCTTGGCTTCAGTACTAACGTGCTGTGTGACCTTGTACCAGCACCTTGTCCTCTCTGGATCTGTTTCCCATGGTGTAGAAAGAATTGGATGAG
>NW_007731327.1:120137-131374 GCF_000696425.1 Galeopterus variegatus | reverse complement strand
TTGTACCAGCACCTTGTCCTCTCTGGATCTGTTTCCCATGGTGTAGAAAGAATTGGATGAGATCATCCTGGAGACCTCCTTCAGCCCTGTTTCTGCTGCTTTTTCTTTGATATCCGCGATGCTGCCTGGTATAGTTAGGGGCAATTGGCACATGATTGTTGTTTGTACTCTACAGGTTTGCCAGAGAAACAGAATCAGCAGGATGTATATGTATCTCTCTATATATTTATAGTTTATAAAAACCATATTTAATAAGTTCTACTATATTAAGAATGAAGGTGACAAGCACTGTTGTTTCACCCCCCACAGAAATTGTTTCAAAATTTCTCACTTAAATGATTGTCTGATTTAATGAACCCTGCAAAGCAAACAGCAAGTTGCTATACAATGCACAGGCTGTGATGGGCTTTGAGTATATGATGCATTACATCGATCTGCACATGAATCCAGCTTAATTCCACAGGCCATTTAGCCGTAGAAATCAGTGAAAATGGACTTTCCATGCAAAATCCTCTAATGCTGCTTATGTATGCACCACCTTTTTAATAACTAAAATCTGCCTTGATTTTACATTGCCTGCCTGTGGACATCTTGCTCCTCTCCAATATTTTTAGGCATGCTAGATGTCATGTGGTGATAATAAGGCAGTTGCATCCCCTCCCAGACTGTCTAGTGTTTCTCCACTGTGTCCTCGGTGCCCAGCATGGTGCACGGTGCATGGCAGGCACTCAATAAATTCATACTGAGTGAAGGCAGGTGAGGGACAGCAGAGCTTAGGGGCAAGAACACTGGATTTGCAGTAAGGAAACCTGGTGGGGTAAGGTTGAGTTCTCCCATGGATTAACTATGAGAGCTTGAGCAAACTGTTTAACCACTCTGAACCTCTGTTTCTTCTTTTCTTAATGGGGAGAATGAAATCTGGTCAGTCTATAAGATTTGTATGGGACTCATGATGGATACGCTATTTCCCCCTTTGAGAATCCCTTTCTCTATCTACTCTCTGCCTTCTCTGTTCTGCACCTGAGCGGTGGTGTGATCATAACACTACAAGCCCATCTACCTTTTAGCATAAGTATATAAGCTAAATTTAGTGAACACTTACTCATGTTAAGCTCTATGTTGTATATTTTTAGTATACTTCCTCACAGCTCCCTGACTATATATATTCACATTGTGTAATTGAAAAACCTACAGCTCTAATAACATAAGCAAATTGGCCAGCATCAGACAGCTGGTCCCTAGCAGGGCTGGGATGTGAGCCCGGGTATGACTGTGTCCGACACTTGCCTTCTGTTCACTGAGTCACTTTTCACCTGCTCACCTCCTTTAATCTTTCCAGTAAGTGCAGGGGCTGTGTCTGGAAAATGTCACATTTCCAATCACGTCCCCCAATCAGCACAGAACAGTTAGCAAAATGTATCTACTCAATAAATAGTTATGTTAGTATTTGCTCCTTGTTGCAGATGATGAACTTAAACTAAGCCGTCATGTGTGAGGATGAGTGGTGGTAAACAAATTTGCCTGATCCCTACCTTCATGGAGTTTGAGATTTAGCCAAAAACCCAAAAGGATCTTGAGAAAATAATTTCATGTGAGAAGGACATTAAGAAAGAATCATCTGTCGTGCTGGGGCATGAGGAAGGCTTCTCTGAGGAAGGGATTTTGAGCAGACTACTTATCTGGTAGGTAACAGAATACAGGACTGAGTTTAGACCCTAGTCTCCTGCGTGGCCAGGCGGCTTCCTAAGTCCTCCATCTCCCAAAGCTAGACGTTAGTAGAGGCCTTCAAAGTTATTCGGCCCATCTTCCTTTTTAGAGAGAATAGTCTTTGCTTAAAGCTTTTGTTCAGTAATCTATGCAACACCTTTTTATGGATCACCGGGAGAAAGAGTTGGGGACCCTAGACAGGAAACGGCTGTGCAACGGGCCAGTCTTTTGACAGTAGCCTGCAAGCAAAGCACAAAAAAAGGGTCAGGCCTCCCAGGCTTGGGGACAGTCAGGAAGTGCTTCTCGGGGTGAAGGATCTCTAATGCGAGTCAAAATTGATGAATTGTCAATTGCGGATTGGGGGAGGGATGAGGAAGAGGGAGGCATATCAGCAAAGCAAAGGGCAGGGAGTGAAAAAAACATGACATATGTGGGGGCTCCAGGGAGGACAGTGTGGCCAGACAGGCGCTGGGAAGGTCACCAGTGGCCTAACCATGAAAGGCCCTGTAAACCTGTTTAACCACAAAGCGACTTAAGCAGGGGAGCGACAGGACAGTATTTATCACGCTTCCTCCTGCTGGTGGAGGGCTGCTGAAAGCGGGTAGGGCTGGCAGCCGAGAGGCAGCGTTGGAAGCTGCTGCAGAGATCCACAGGAGTGGGCTGGTGGTTTGGGCAAAACAGAAGTAAGTGGGGTGGAGGAGAGAGACGAACGGACAGCAGAGCTGCTGTTGGAGTAGGACGGAGAGAACTCGCAACTAAGTGGGTCTGGTGGCTTCCTGTCGAGGTTCTGAAGGCTTAGCTAGAGCGGGGTCCTAAGAAGGAGAACTGGCACACTTGATTCACACCAAAGTGTGAACGGCTGGAACCATCTGTTCTGGATGACCCTAATTTAGGCATTTACATTATAAAAGTGAACATTTTATTAAAAGAAGGGGACACATGCTATTCTCTCTGCCCAGGATATCTTTCCCTGAGCCTCTCCTATCTCTCCCTCTACCTGAAGAACTCCTGCTTATCCTTCAAGACCCAATTTGGCCATCACCTTTTCTGCGAAGCCTTCTTTGACTCCACTGGATTCCCTAAGCCACTCTTTTGTCTGTCCTACATCTGTGCTTTGGACACGTTTCTGCTGTCTCGCCTAAATGTAATAATTGTTTAATGGGCCTCTTTGAAAACATACTGTAAGGACATAGTCATTTATCTTAATACTCACAATTAAATCACTCCAAGGACATTTTACCCTCCTTTTCCAGGGTGAACCAGCATTGCCTCCTTGAGGAAGCAAGCAGACGATGTCAGGCTCAGTCAGTGACTAGAGTTCTAATCAGCAAAGGGATTAGGGACCCTAGGGGGAGCTGTGTCCAGACTCTTTGCCATCTATGCCTGTCATTGACTTTATACTCTGTGATGTCACAGCATGAAATCTAACTTAGGAGGAATGGGGGGCTGAAAGAGATTGAGACCTCACCCATTGCCTGGGCATGAAAAAGACCTGGCCTCTGGGGCAAGTCTTGCCACTCTTCCACGTCAGCTAACACTCCACCAGGCTACCAGGATGCTCGTTGTGAGAATGGCTTCTGTCCGTCACTTGCTCAGAAATCAGCAATGGAACAACACTTCCTAGACAGGGAGGGTGGCCGAGAGGAAAACTAAAAAGCTTTAAAGCCAGACGAATCTGCGACGAGGCTGGGTGTGCATTTGTTACTTGCATTTGATCCTCTATTTTACAAACATTGATGGAGTTATCTAACCCGCATTGTATGCTAGATTCTGAGAATTNGGAGAGAACTCGCAACTAAGTGGGTCTGGTGGCTTCCTGTCGAGGTTCTGAAGGCTTAGCTGGGAGCGGGATCCTAAGAAGGAGAACTGGCACACTTGAGTCACACCAAAGTGTGAACGGCTGGAACCATCTGTTCTGGATGACCCTAATTTAGGCATTTACATTATAAAAGTGAACATTTTATTAAAAGAAGGGGACTCATGCTATTCTCTCTGCCCAGGATATCTTTCCCTGAGCCTCTCCTATCACTTCCTCTACCTGAAGATCTCCTGCTTATCCTTCAAGACCCAATTTGGCCATCACCTTTTCTGCGAAGCCTTCTTTGACTCCACTGGATTCCCTAAGCCACTCTTTTGTCTGTCCTACATCTGTGCTTTGGACACGTTTCTGCTGTCTCGCCTAAATGTAATAATTGTTTAATGGGCCTCTTTGAAAATACACTGTAAGGACATAGCCATTTATCTTAATACTCACAATTAAATCACTCCAAGGACACTTTACCCTCCTTTTCCAGGGTGAACCAGCATTGCCTCCTTGAGGAAGCAAGCAGACGATGTCAGGCTCAGTCAGTGACTAGAGTTTTAATCAGCAAAGGGATTAGGGACCCTAGGGGGAGCTGTGTCCAGACTCTTTGCCATCTATGCCTGTCATTGACTTTATACTCTGCGATGTCACAGCATGAAATCTAACTTAGGAGGAATGGGGGGCTGAAAGAGATTGAGACCTCACTCATTGCCTGGGCATGAAAAAGACCTGGCCTCTAGGGCAAGTCTTGCCACTCTTCCACGTCAGCTAACACTCCACCAGGCTGCCAGGATGCTCACTTGCTCAGAAATCAGCAATGGAACAACACTTCCTAGACAGGGAGGGTGGCCGAGAGGAAAACTAAAAAGCTTTAAAGCCAGACGAATCTGCGACAAGGCTGGGTGTGCATTTGTCACTTGCATTTGATCGTCTATTTTACAAACATTGATGGAGTTATCTAACCCGCATTGTATGCTAGATTCTGAGAATTCAGGTAGGAGCAACAGGCATATGTTCCTCTTGTCAGGAAGGAAAGGAGACAAAAAACACGCAAATGTTTACTTTGTCACAAATACAAAGCTGCTGTGATGGGGAACCCGACCTGGTCTGAGTGGTGCAGGGGAGCCTCCCTGAGAAAAGGGAATTTAGGCTGGATCTGGACAATGAGTTAGTATAGGCAGGAGAAGTGGGGGGTGGGGAGGCAAGGCTGCCACATATAATTGTAGCAGTTGTGTACCACACAAAGATTCCTGGCTGAGCAGATGAGTTGAGGCTGAAATCTGCCCACTCTGTACTCACCACACTGTGCATCAATAGGTCTGTGTCCATGGATGAGGAACCTTGTCTTCTGACCCAACTACCTAAGAGAGAAACCTCTTTCTGGTTAGCATAAAGGCAACCTTGGATTCACAGTGGTTCTGGAGGAGGAAGAGTGGGGTTGAGGGATCTGTGTGGCAAAGGCCCTGAGGTGGAAAAAGTGGTGTAATGAAGGATGCTGCACACAGTGACACTGGGACCGAGTGACCAACAGGGTGAGCGATAGGAATGAGGCTGTACAGGTAGTCAGGAGCCACCTCCTGCAGGATCCTGCAGGCTGCACACTAGAGGTGAGGACAACAGGCCTGACCTTTCAGGGTGAATGTGATGACCAAGCATGGTGTGGATCTGAAGCACCCAGCCCAATGCCTGGCAGGGAGTTTGGTCTCTGAAAACCGAGACTGGTATTGCTGTTATCACGGAAACCCAACAGCCTCGTCTCCAGCACCCACATCTCCTTGCAGCTTTGCTGGTCTCCAATCACCAACCTGTATGCAGGCATCTAGCAAGGTGATTTATTATTTATGAAGAATGACCCCATAAGGAAAGTCAACGTCTAGTGACTGGATACGGGGGGAGAGGAAGGAGGCTGCCTGGGACGTGATGGTTCTTCTCCAGAACATTGTGTGTGCGTGAGTAGAGTGTTGGATGATTGTGGCTTCGATCTGGGATGTGAATAGGTCCATTACATATTCCTAGCATAGAAGAGGGGAGAGAAAGGGATCTGAGAAGTGGTTTCCCAAACAAATACTTTGCCCAAGTAGATACTGATTAACAAGTTAGGGAAAATGTGCAGTTATCATCAGAAATAGTTAGCTTGAGGTGTTTGATCTGACTATGTGAAGATATGCTCAGTGTTATATGAATTTGAAAACAAACTATGAACATAAAACATGTCACTGTTAATGAATTTGTAGGAACCAAAGTCTCTCAATTATTTTTTGGTGGATGGCGGGGGGCTGTTGCTAACTTTGAACAGGTGTTGGTTATTCATTTGGTTCTTTCTTGCCATCTAACTGTGTGAGTGTTCCCTGTGGGTGTCTTGATGGCAAAGAAGGCCTTTTGTACTTAATGTGGGGGAAGGGACACAGATGTGGGAGCCAGGATTTTGAGATTCTAGAATGGTGTCCCCAAGTGTCTGTACTCTGTGATTGCAGCAGTGGACACCAATGCAGACAGGTTAAATCAGGAAATTCAGAACTTAGATTTGGGTGGAGTGGGTGGGAAAGAGACTGATGAGATGTTCCCAAATTCCATTCATTCTTAGGGACTCCTGAGGATTACATCTCCCAGACATACTTGCAATTAGCTTTGAGCCATGTGACTCAGTTCTGGCCAATAAACAAGAAGCAGAAGTTATATAAGCCTCCTCTAGTCTTCACCCTTAACACATGTTGCTTGAACCTCTGGTCTTTCTTTCTCTTGAGTGGTGACTTTAGAAACCATGTGTTTAAGAAAACAGCAGCACAGAATAGAAAAGCCTGAGCCCCAAAGGCACTGTTTGAAAGAGAACCACTCAGACGATCCACAGACCTGTGTCAGACTTTGCAAAAAAAAAAAAAAGAAAAGAAAAGAAACGAAAAAGAAAAAAAAAATATTATGCTAAGTATTGAAATTTAGGGGTTGTTAAGAGAAATTTGTATCATTAAAGGGGCCAGCCATAAGAAAAATGTAAAATGCATGGCATTGACCTTAGCAATCAGGAATCTAGCAATGGGTAATTTGATACAGTAGATGGACATGTGAGGATCCGTGTTATGCAGTGGCAGAGCAATCAGTAAAACTGTTACCTCCGAGAACTTGGAAGACATACCACAGGCCTGTCAAGCTGTGGCTCTGGGGAAGGGTTCCCAGCCTCAGCACTGTGGACATTTTGGGATGGATAATTCTTTGCTGTGGGGACTGTCAGTAGCATTCCCTACTCGACTGTAACAAACAAAAACGTCTCTAGACATGGACTGATGTCCCCTAGGAGGCACACTCTCACATGGTCAAAAATCTCCGTTCTAGGGGAAGAGAACAGGAAAAGAAAAAAATATTAGTAACTAGAACATTGGTAGTATGTATGCACAACTAATGGCCATGTTTTTAGTGAGGTGTTGAAGAAACAGGTGAGCACAGGAGAAAATTGGCTGTCTTTCAGACAGACATAAAAAGGACAGAGAAAGTCTGTGCAGAAATTTTTGGACTGGCAGAGTTGGAAAAGCCTATTTATTTACCTTTGAATGTAAACATCAAGATTATATAAAAAATGGCCAGCAAACTAACCAACCAACAGCCAACCAAATAAACAAATGACAACAAAAACCTACCGCTTCGAGTGGCAGAACTCTGGAAAACTTCTCAGTTGAACAAAGTGACTGACTGGGGGCAAAAGTCAGACTCATGTTTCGACCCTCCTACCTACTGACCCAGATAGCTTCAAAGTCAGCTTTCATTTAGTTTACATAGAGAGACCAGGAGGCAGAAAAGCAAAGAAATGAAGCAGATTTAAGAACATAGAAGAGACGAGAAGCAAATAGATTGACAGCCTACTCAGTTTTTTTAGAAAATTACATTTTCAAAGAAACCACCAGCTTGGACTACAAGAACACTTGACTATTCAGGGCTGATATCAACCCTTGGGCTTCTGGTGCAATTGAGTAAGAAGTAGGTTTTGAAAGATGTCTGGTGCCCTGAGATCATGTTTCCAATCCTCTTCTTTTTCTACCAAAGTACATCCTGAAAGGCAGTTAACTTATGTTTTTAGGTCTTAGGCTGCCGGACATAAGAGTCACATCCAGACCTAATATCAGTGTTACCCCCATCTCCTATAAAGCCTGTTTGAATATGATGCAGTGACTGCAGGAGCTTAGGGCTTTCCCATTGCACGTGTTGCTCTAGGTGTGGAAAGAAGAGTGAAATAGTTGGCAATGTGAATGACAGCCATGACAGAGATTGGCTGTACTCCCATTTCACCTTTACAAGCACCTTTGCAGACACATTTACGAGCCTCCCTTGTACTTAGTTTGGGACCACGTATCTGGGCTGGAGCCAGTGGAACACGTAAGTCTTATCCCTTAAACATATTTTGCATTGTGCTCTTCTGTGGTGCCTTTGGAGGGAGTACATAAAGGGTGGCAACATCACAAGATGGAAGGAGCCTGGAGCCCTGAGTCCCTGCTTTTTGTAAAACTGTCCATGAAAGCTGCTGATCCACAGTGGCCTTTGCCATCATGATAACTTGGCTTCCATTGTGTTGCACACTGAGAGTTCAGCATTATTTGATACTTCAACACTGTCTAACCTACTCTGACTATAACTATGGGTCTTTGGGGTAAAGCACCCTAGGCAAACAGGACCGTATTTATTAAAGGTTGGAAGTCTGAGGTATAAAACCCGTTTAGAATCTGTGGCATGGTCTTGAGATTTAATATGTCTGGTGGGGTTTAGTGGAAGTTGGGCCACATCATGGAAGGTCTCCGACACCAGGCCCAGGCATCCGTAGAGATGATTCTTTTAGACTCAGTTTCTAGCATGCCCCATGCAGAGGCAGCTAAGAGAAGGGTACAGCAAGGGTAATGCAGAGAGGGAGCACTCAGTGGTATGAGCCCCATGATGCTCCTTTAAATGACTTTCCCCAATAATGAAAACACCCAGCAACCGAGTGGCTTTTTGGTGACAGTATTGCCAGTGGCTGTGTGAGTGCAGTGTGCATAGCACATGCATATGAGCATTCATTTATGTGCTCATGGTATATTTGCAGGAGGGGTAAAGATATCCCCACAAAATCACTGTGTTCTGTTTTGAACCCAGTCAGCAGACTACCAGGACAGTGCACACCTGTTTCCAGAATGCCCAGCCTCTCTGTCCTCAGTCTAAGAACTCAGCTGGTCCAGGAAGAGTAGATGCTGCAGCTGATGGCTGGAGAGAATCCTGGGAACCAGAGGGACATCAGGCCTGTGCTCTGCAATGTAGGCAGCACTTGCAAGCCTGGCTGTCCTCTTCCCTCCTTCCTTTTTTTCCAGTCTCATGCTGGCCTTACAGTACTGCTTGGGGTTAAGAGGAAGAAAGAGAAATTCAGATGAAAAATTTACCTTAAAGTTCTGTGCCATATACCCACAATGAGCTGGCTCAGGGGAGTCTGCTGTTCAGCTCAGCCTGTGAAAACTACCCTGTCAAATGCAGGACTACTCCTTACCAACACATGTCTGTCAGGCTTCACAGCCTCTCAATTCTCAGTATATTCTTTAACATAGGCATAGACATGACAAGTCCAACAATTTGCACTTCATAGTAGCTCATAAGTGGTAAACAACCTTTTAACGTGGTAGCAGGCCACAGGCAGACGGCACCAGTCCCTGGGCTGCCCCTGAAGTTGGAAGTGACTCAATAGTTGTTAATCAGAGTACTTGGAAGTCTTTTTTTAAATTTTATTTTATGCATAGCTGAGTCCTACCCGTAGATATTCTGATCCAACCCCAAATGAGGTTTAGATAGCAATATTTCAATAAATTTTCCTGGGTGATTCTGTTGTATACCTCCAGTCGTGGTAGTGCCCACGTTAAGACCCCGATGCAGGGCCAGAGCTCAGTAACATCCACAGCTCAACCAGAGATGTTTTTCTGCCTATGAAAACATAGCAGAAGCTATAACATACGTGCTTCTGCATATTCTATTAGGTTTTCTTGATTGTGGAATTCAGGATTTACTATAGAGGCATGCAAATATGGAAAGTTATTTTTCAATGGATAAAAAAAAAAATTTGTTGAGAGGGTAGGATCTCATGTTAAGTGGTCTTACCACAGAACAACAATAGCAGCAAACAGACAGACAAAAGTAAAACACAACAAAGAGGCACAAGGAAACTTACGGAGGTGATAAATACGTATTACCTTGATCGTGGTGATGGTTTCAAGAGTGTTTGCATGTGCCCAATCTCATCAAATAATATATATTAAACATGTGCAGTTTTCTGTTTATTAATTATACCTCAATAAAGCTGCCAAAAATTAAAAACAAAATGCATTTTAAAAAATAGGTAAGAGGACTCTCATAGGATGCCAAAGGTAGTAACCCAAAGTTGTACAGGATGAGCTGAGAAATTCTGGATCCAAGGCGGGCGCTGTATCATGGTTTTACACATTCGATCTGGATTTTAGTTATTTCAGGTGGGTGAATAATTTGGTCTCTGTTTCTCCTTGTTGGCTGAAGCAATTTCTTCTCCCCCCTACCCACCCCCCTCTTTTAATGGGACTTTGAACATCTACACATATGTGTGTGGTTACTTGCTGCTGTTCTATTTCCTGTTTTCTTATAAACCTTAAGCTGAAATCCACACTGGCAATTTGAACAGAGGGCTTTAAAATGGGTTTTCTTGGAAGTTTTTTGTGGTGTACACCTGATAACATAGATATTTTCAAATCTGGTCATCACCAACACCACCACCACCATCATCATCCTCACCAATATCAAGCACTTACAATGTGCCAGACACATTTCAAAGGTCTTTATATTTATTTATCATTTAATTTTAATGACAACCTGTGAGGAATGTTACTAACAATCGCAAATTTAAGATGAAGAAACTGAAGCAGAGTTCGAGGAACAAGCTAGTAAACAGCAGTCTAGGATGGAAACCCAGGCGGCGGGGCTGTACAGTCTCCAGGCTTCGCAGTGGTGCTGTTTGCCTCTGCTAGATGTTGACCCTAGTAGGGGCTTTCCAGAGTGCCCTAGAGTCAAAAGCGGCATTTCAGCTGCTAATTGGAGTGACATTTGAATTACACTTGCCTAAGGCTCAGAAAGAAACAGCAGGACTGTCGCAGACTCCAGGCTAGAATAGTGGCCCAGCCATGTGCCCGAGGGCTCTTGTTAAAATATTGTTACCTTCAGGCAATCCAAGTATTTCAAATTATATACCTGCTGTAGTACCTACAATGTCCACCATGGACTCTGAATCCAGATTGCTTATGTTTTACTCTTGACTCTGTGCATGTATGTATTTGTGTGTGTGTGTGTGTGTGATTTTAGGCAAGTCACTTACCTTCCCCATGCCTGAGTTAAACTCATCTGTAATATAGAAATAATATTAGTAACAATGTACAGGTTTGGGGGTTAAAAATTAAAAGAATTAACATATTAAAACATGTAAGATGGTGCAAGACACAAGGTCTGCCTTATGTAACCTGTTATAATGAATGTTTATATGAACCGCTTATCAAAAGTACATGCACATCCATCCCTGAGTCCACCAAAGTGTGAGTTCCTAGAGGGAAGGAGCAGAACAAGTAGACCACCCTGGCAGTAGTCAGGGAGACAACCTGATCCACACTACTGACAACAGGAAATGGGGGAGGGAGTAAAGAGTGAGAGTCATTTAAAAGGAAGAATAGAAGGCAGCTATGCTCTGGGGGCACAGGGCATGGAGCCA
>NW_007731327.1:116952-118929 GCF_000696425.1 Galeopterus variegatus | reverse complement strand
GAGGGAGAGGGGGATGGAGAGAGATTGGACAAGGGGCATAAAGAATAATTATGATTTGTAAAAATATATATGCTAGTGATATTGATTTGATCAACATATCTCAGTGTTGAACCCCCAAAATATGTACAATCAACTTTGATACAGTAAATTTTTTTTTTTAAATAAAAAATAAAATAAAATAAAATAAATAAAAGGGAGAATAAACAGGTGTGGGTGAGGAAGAAAGAAGGATGACTCTGGTTTTCTGGTTTGGTGTGGACTTTCCCATTTGTTATCTTAAACTGTGCTTGTTTGGTCTTTTCTCATTCAGCATCTCAAATAATTACCCAGGTTTTATGATCCTTACTGTGTGATGGCTGAGTGGCCTCCCGGAGTTCATTAGGGTTCCGGGCATTCACTGGTACCTGGTGGACTTTTGTAAAATGACTAAGGGCCGTGTAAGTCAACTCCACGTGACAACAGCTACCAGGGGCAGGTTCCAGGCTCCACAATTCTAGAAATTACAGGAGAACTAGGAATTGCGATTATGTTTTCTCCAAAATATCAGCCTGTTTCCCCCATCACTGCCCTTCTCTTTTCTTCCTGAAAAATAAGTAGGGCCAAAAGAATAATCCCAACCCCACACTTTCCATCTCCAATGTTATGCATAATTTAATATATTTGATAGATTCTATCATCTTGAAAAATCGCTTTTCAAATATTGAAATAATAAAAGATCCATCTAGGAACAGTGGTGCGATATTACCTTCTGTTTCCATGGAGACTAAATTGCTAGTGTTCGGCTGTGTGATTATTAATGGCAGCTGCTGGTACAACGCATGTTGGGTTAGCCTGGTAAGTAAGCACATGGTATTTATCATCACCTGCAAATGCATTCAGTTCATTTCAACTTATGCTTACTGTTGCGATTTTTGAAATGGTTTTATTTTATAGTTTGGTTCAATTTAATTTTCTTGTAAGGCACAATGCAAGTGCCAGGTAAGCAGTTTCTTAGCTGCATTGCTTAGAGGGATGGGACACCATTCCATTAATAGGCACATGTGAGCATATGTGCACATGTGTGTGTGTTGGGGGGGGGCGGGGCATTGAATATGGTCTCTGTAGTACAGACTCAGTGGCCATAGCATACCTTAGAAAGCAATCCAGTACCCAGGAAAAAGGAAAGGAGGACGATATTTGTTGAGCAAGTACTATGTGCTATACACAGTGTTCATTTTTTGCAAACATGATCTCTTCTGAGTTTTCTAACACCCATGAACATTTCTGAGTATGAGCCTCATTCTGCAAATAAGAAAACTAAGAATCTGAGAAACACGTATATTTTCTAAAGACAGTTATCTAAGCTCAATTCTAACCCACCTTTATGTAATTCTGAGGTGTTTGCTCGCTCTTGTGTATTGCACTAAATTAATGTGTGATTATGAGCAGAATATATTGCTCACCTTATGGGATTCCCATGGTTGTTCTTATGACTAATGTATTTAGAGTGATTGACACATAGTAAATATCAAATAAATGGTAGTTCTCTTCTCCTATTTTCCTCCTCCCATCTTTATTTATTCTCACTGTTATTAGTATAGCCACAGTTAGAAGTAATAAAAATAGAATTATTACTATTTTTGCTCATGTGTACAAGCAATGTTTGGTTAACTTCAGAAGTATAGTTACATGGATTCATTTTTTTATTCTATCCAAAAGTCTCATTGCCCACATATTTGGAAGTAATCTTAACTGGCATGCTTCCATAAATGCTAATTTTTCACCCACTAAAGTCTATCAAATATACTTAATACTAAGGGGTGGGTATTAAACATGTCTTCCATTAATAGTATCATTGTTTGGAAGACAGAAGTAATTTTCGATATAGAACTGAGAATTTCTTAAATTTAAAAGCCTGCCTAGGAGAACTCCTCAAGTCTCTTGTCTTCTTCCCATGGCTGTTACAGTAACATTCAACCTCTTCTCTTTTCCCATTTT
>NW_007731327.1:111395-115596 GCF_000696425.1 Galeopterus variegatus | reverse complement strand
TTTTTTTTGCCCTTTCCAGAATGTCATATAGTTGGAATCACACATTTTGTAGCATTTTCAGATTGGCTTCTTTTCCTTAGTAATATGCATTTAGGGTTCTTCCATGTGTTTTCATAGCTTGAACGTTCATTTTGTTTCAGCGCCAAATAACATTTCATTGTCTGAATATACCCCAGTTTACTTATCCATTCACCTACCGAAAGACATCTTGGTTGCTTCCAAGTTTGGGCAATAAGACTACTAAAAATATCAGTGTGGTGGCTTTTGTGTGGACCCAAGTTTCCAACTTCTTTGAGTAAAGACCAAGGAGCATGATTGCTGGATCATATGGTAGTTTTCTAGGACACTGCCAAACTGTCCTCCATAGTGGCTGTACCATTTTGCGTCCCTACCAGGAATGAGTGGATTCCTGTGCTCCACATCTCTGCCAGCATTTTTTGTTGTCAGTGTTCTGCATGTTGGCCATTTTAGTAGGTGCAGAGTGGTTACCATTTGTATAAACACAGATTGTAGTTTCCAGACTCTTGACCTGAGTGTTTGTCAGGTGATCTATAATGATGAGGATGAGGATGGTGTTGGTGACAGCCCATACATGCATAGATTACCTCATTTAATCCTCACAACAACTATGAGGTTGCCATTATAATATCACATGTGTCAGGAAACNCATAAATGCTAATTTTTCACCCACTAAAGTCTATCAAATATACTTAATACTAAGGGGTGGGGATTAAACATGTCTTCCATTAATAGTATCATTGTTTGGAAGACAGAAGTAATTTTCGATATAGAAGTGAGAATTTCTTAAATTTAAAAGCCTGCCTAGGAGAACTCCTCAAATCTCTTGTCTTCTTCCCATGGCTGTTACAGTAACATTCAACCTCTTCTCTTTTCCCATTTTATCTCCCTCACTGCAAAAGCTACATGAAGGAAGGTACCATGTATTTATTGCACACTGTCATATCCTCAGTGCCTCAGCTGTAGGAAGAGACTTAATAAATATTGTTGTACAAAGGAATGTGTGAGAGAACAAATGAATTACCTAAAGAGGAAGGCTAGAGTTTATTTTTTAAAGTTATTTTACAGAGGACAATATTGAAATTCCAAATCAGTTCTTTCAACTCTTAAGCTAAAAGATCTTTGATCTATTCCATTTTGATGTCTAGATATGACTACCCAGAAATATATAGCTAATTATAGTCATAAAGCACATTCTTTTTTTTTTTAAGGATGTTATGTTTTTAGAGCAGTTTTATATTCACAGCAAAATTGATGGGTAGTTACAGATATTTCCCATATACCCCAGCCCTTCACACATGCACAGCTTCTCCCATTATCAAAATTCCCCACCAGGGTGGTACATTTGTTACAGCTGATGGCTCTACGCTGACACATCACTGTCACCCAGAGTTCCCAGTTTGCCTTAGAGTGCACTCTTGACATTGTACATTCTGTGGGTTGGACAAATGTGTGATGAGATGAATCTACCATTACACTACCATGCAGAGTGGTTTCATCATCATAAAAGTCCTCTGTGATCTGCCTGTTCCTCTTTCTCTCCCCGCTCACCTCTGGCAAACCCTGGTCTTACTGTTTCCATACCATTTTTTTTNTTGTATAAACACAGATTGTAGTTTCCAGACTCTTGACCTGAGTGTTTGTCAGGTGATCTATGATGATGAGGATGAGGATGGTGTTGGTGACAGCCCATACATGCATAGATTATCTCATTTAATCCTCACAACAACTATGAGGTTGCCATTATAATATCACATGTGTCAGGAAACTGAGGCAAGAAGAGTTCGTGTTACTTGCCTAAGGTCACACAGCTGTAAAATGAAGAAGCTTTTAGACTCCAAGCTCAAGGGCCTGGGAAAGGTCTGCAGCCTATTCTTGATGTGTCCTTGTGCCTCAGATTTCCCCCTCTTTAAGATGATTAGGATTGTAGCTCTCTTCCACGAACACAGTTTACGTTATATGAATATGCTATTGCATTGACCACTAGGTCAAAGCTTTTTGTGATGAATCAGAATTTGGGGAGCAGATTTTCATGCTCAATATATATTCCATCACAAGCTGTGTAGCGTGGTCTAGAAACAGCTGTGTTTTCCAAGTGCCACTGTGTTTCTATACCCATCAGGGGATTGGGTATACGTCTCTTAAATGGGTGAGAAAGGCAGCAAAATCAGATTTCCTTTTCGATGCTTTCTCTTGGTGTCTTAGAGGATCCAGAGTGAATGTTACTTGCTCAAAGAGGCTTTATCTGACAACCTCCACCTGCATCCTTTTCCTTCTTCCCTTACTGCAATTCCCACCTCACCACAGATGGTTGTGTGTCTTCACTACAGACTGAAGGACCCATGAGGCCAGACCATGTCTGCCCTTATGCTTTAATCCTAATCGTCTGTCAAATGCCTGGCACTCAATAAGTATCATGTGTATAACTGTTATTAAAAATTATTCTGGGGGCCAGCCTGGTGGCGCACTGCTACAGTGCGCCGCTTGGGAAGCGCGGCGGCGCTCCCGNGAGGGTTGCGATCCGTTGCCGGACACGAAAAAAGACAAAAAGGAAAAAAAAAAAATTATTCTGAAAAATTCTTGTCCTTGAATTTATCAGATATGTCCTCTTTTACTTAATCATCTCCCTCAATGGTTGTAAATCTTGTTGGTAGTAACTTCATAGAATTTTATGTTGTAGTCATTTAGATTTTAATTGGAAAATAGCAATTCACTGGCACTACTTTATTCCAGATCTCCTATTCCTGGAGTAGACATGCCTTCTAGGAATCAAGTCTTTGGATTGTTGCAGGTGCAGACAGGCTTCTTGTCTGTAAGCATTGAAGTGTGTTGTCTGTGTCTCACTTGAACATAGCCTGCTCCAGTGTTTATTATTGGAAGTTAATCTCATTCCTTCCTGACTTTTGCCATCTTCTCTACCTCATTGGCTACTTTCTCTGGGTAGCACAGAGAAACTTGTTCCATACTGATCTCATCTTTTTTCTCAAGGGAATGTTCAAAGAAATCGATGCTTGCTCCTGGCTGCCAGAATGTCCACTGGGGACTTCAGGGGATACTCTAACCTTTGCTCAGCAGTGGTTGTAGGATCTGAGCCACTCATGGATGGGGGGTGGAGGGGGGGAGTGCAGAGCCATGAAAAATTCTCAAGGTGCCTAAGTTGTACTTTCTGACAATGATCATTGAGGCATCAAGTCACGTGAACATGATTTGAGGTTCCTATAGTGTTTTCTCTGTCCCAAAGCACTTTCACCTTCTTGTTTAATTTAATATTCATAGAACATCTCTGTGGTATATTCACCTCTTCTGCGGAATGGGGACCTGAGAGCCCAAGTGACTTGCCTGAGATTATCTATCTAGTAAAGGTTAGATGCTGGTCTCCAAGTCTAGGGTTCTGTTTACTGCATAACAGAACATAAGTAAATAGCCCAAGGTCAGGCAGGTTGTGAATTCTGGTGCTAATGATATGAGCCCAGACTGGACTCTCGGGATTTAATCTCAACCATCACATCTATTCAGCTGGGGTCACCTTCCTGGGACCAAGAACATTTTTTTTTTCATCTGTTTATTATGTAAACGAGCCACCAGAAACCTCAGAATCACCTTTGACATGTTCTTTTCTCTTACACCACGTCAGTGACTGATTTCTGCAAACTGCAGGTGTCTTTGCTTTGTGCTCTGTCCCCTCCCTCTTCTGAGTTTATGTCCTCATTGCTTCGATGGAGGCCATGCACAGCTTCTCTTTTCTTCTGATGCTCCTTCCCCTGCTCCCTCTTCACCTAAAGCTAACTGGAATGATGCATCTTAAACTTATTATCATGACTGACAAGAGAGAACTTCCAATTGCCTTACGCCTCTAAGTCTAAACATATCCTTGACCTTATCCCCATGTGTACTTTCTGCTAAAACTGTATTAATTTTATTTTTCACTTCTGCAAAGGTTTTTCTTTACATGTGTCTTCATTTATGTGCCTGGAATTTTCTTCCTCCTGTCTTTATCTGGCTATATCTTTTAAACAGTGGAGTCATTTTTTATGTGGCATATTTTCTTGACATACCTCAGAATGATACAGGTGACTTTTTCTCTGTGCTGCAGTCATATTTGTGTATAAATTTATCATAACACTTACCAAACTGTACTGAAATTGTTAACCTGTGTGCTACCACACACATGAGACTACTAGGG
>NW_007731327.1:109207-110517 GCF_000696425.1 Galeopterus variegatus | reverse complement strand
AGCATGCCATGTATGTATATTATACTTAGTCCTAAAATATGCTATTCACAGTAGAGTAGTTTCCTCATATCTTCAGGGGATATGTTCCAAGACCCCAGTGGTTACCTGAATCTGTGGATACTAGAACCCTGTATGTGCTGTATTTTTTTCTATGATACATCCTATGATAATGTTTAATTTATAAATTAGGCATGGTAAGATATTAACAATAATAACAAACAATAAAATAAAACAATTATAACAATATACAGTAATAAAAGTAATGTGAATGTGGTCTCTCTTTCAAAATATCTTACTGTACTGCTGTACTCACCTAATTTTGGAACACAGTTGACCAAGAGTAACTGAAAGCATGGAAAGCAATCCTCAGATCAGGGGGACAATTGTTATACTAACCATAAATAGGGCTGAAAACATCTAAAACTGTTCTTGATAGAAGCATCTCTTGCCTTAGTGTAGAAGTATTAATAATAGCAGCATTTAAGTTGGGGAAATGGCAGAGCAGTGGTCAAGAGGAGAAAAACATTCATTTGCTAGGACCTCTGCTGAGAAACGGCATGGGCGATCACCTGGCTGGCTGCGGTATGGATGTGTTAAGGTTATTGAAGATGCAGACTGGTTGGAATGGAAGACTGGTTTTAGCGACAGAGCAGGCTGATTTGGGGAAAATTAAAGTCAGGGCAAGGAGAAAGTACAGGGAGGATGACCAGGCTCTGGTCTCTGGGTTGGACAGGCCTCCGTAATGAAGTCATCCAGAACACCACCCAGAGCCCACATGAGAAGTTACTGTGAGTCAGGTTGAGAACAGACTTCCAGCCACAAACCCTCAGGGCTGCAGGAGTGCTTGTATCATCGATGTCTGTTGTTCACTGTGGGGCCTACTTGGTGCATCCTCTAACTGGTTTCCAGTCCAGTGGAGCTTATTTCTCCCTTTCTACTCCTAAGTGACTTCATTAAATCTCCCCTCCTTCATACAGCCTCTCAAATCATTTCCATTTATTTTTGTCTCCTCCATCCTTGTCTTGCATAAATCCAGATAGAATTTGCAAGGGAGGTAAACTTACTCCACATTTGATCCTTAACAAGCTAAAGTCCTGTCTCCAAAAGACATTTCTGCCAAATCAGAAATCCAACTCTTAAAGCAATAAGGACCACAAGTAAAAAAATAAAAAATAAGAAATAAAACAAGAATTACATCAAATTGAAAACGACACATGGGGCTCTAACCTTTCTCTCCAGTTTTTCTATCTGCCTGTCTCCTGTCACTCATGATTGTGACCTAATTATGCAGGAAAATGAGAAGACGTGCT
>NW_007731327.1:108277-108784 GCF_000696425.1 Galeopterus variegatus | reverse complement strand
TGCCTGTCTCCTGTCACTCATGATTGTGACCTAATTATGCAGGAAAATGAGAAGACGTGCTATTAACATTATAATGGTATTAATGCAAATAAGAGAATTAGCTATAAAAACTATAATAATAATTATTATTTAATTCACTGTGGAAATAATTATTATTTAATTCACTACTATTTATGGAGAAACCATGTGGCACACTTAATACAAATGAGGCATTTGATTTATTATGTAATGTATACTGTCAACAATCGTATACAGTAGGTGGTATCTCATTCCAAAATTGTTCTTAGTAGATTCAGCAGTTTCACATGAGGAACGGAGCTCTGAGACATCACATCTCTTGCCATGATCTCAGAATTTGAATCTAGGTTGACCCTGAGCATGGAGCTCCTGCTTATTTCACTCAATGCAATGCCTTGCATTTTTAAAATATCACACATAGCAACTGGTAATTTTTAAGAAACACATGTACATCTGATTGAATTGCAGAGCAGTAATTTTTTTCTTTAA
>NW_007731327.1:101492-106670 GCF_000696425.1 Galeopterus variegatus | reverse complement strand
GATTGCAGATATACTGCACATAGATGCATGGCTAGATGCCGTATAGAAGGTGCTCACAGTATTCAACAGAGTACCAGCGCTCAGTAAATGCAGACCAGCACTTAAAATAAGTCAAATGCTCTAATATCAATTAAGAAATGTTGCAAGGCAATATAAGTACTGCCACTTCAGCAGCCATATGTTTATCAATTTGATTTTAAACCCTGTGCAAATGCAGCTACTACAATTGTACAGTAATATTGGAATGCAACTCAGTCGTTGACATGATCCAAATTTCACTTAAAATTTGTTTAGATTATTTTTGGTATATCAATTTTGATATATTATTTTGTAAAAAAAATTCCTGATCCCTGACACTGCCTGAGAGGTCTGCCGCTCTAACTATGCATCCATAAAATGAGGCTATATAATGACATATACCTTACAGAGTTGATTTAAAAGCCCTATGTAAACTATGATTTATCATGCAAATACTATTATTTTCATTTCTATGATTGCTATAATTATTTTAATAAAATCCAGACATGCTTTAAACTGGTTTCCTATGNAAAGGTGTTTGCTGTTTTATGATAATCTGACAACTAAATTGCTTGTTCGGTTTGAGTTGTGTAATGTTGCTCTCAATTAGATTAAATATTAAGAATCCAATTTGCCAGCTGCTAACAAAATTGCTGAACATTGCATACAACTTGGGGAATTGCTTTTAATGAAGAACAAATGGAAGTAAAATACTAGAAAATGGAAGTGCCAAAGCTGTAAATGTTTTATTAGATAGATTTGGGATTTTCAAATGTAGATTGTTAAGTATTTTCTATACTGAAATGATGTATTGACTTCAATCACTTAATTAAAGAATAGACTGTCTGCAGAGTCATTGTTNTTCACTAGAGCAATGCTGAGTGGAAATGTGGGGTCAGAGTTGCAGCAGAGAAACACCAACAGCTCCATGCCTAGTGGAGCCATGAGAGCAGGACCAGCATGTAGACCCTGGACTTGTGGAGCTACCAGAGTGCAATGCTGGCCTACGAGAGCTAAACATCATCTGAGACCAGGAAAACCATAGAAGTGGAACTGCCTGAGGACTTGGGGACTCAACCCCACACCAGCATGCAGGGGATGTCGAACATGAAGTCAAGGTACATGATTCGCCAAGTTTGAGATTTAATGCTTGCCCTGCTGGGTTTCAGATTNAGATTGTAGGACCATGTCGTAGTGAATAGATCAGTAATGGTGGTCATGAGCGTGGTCATGGAGGCTTTAAAAGGAGAGTGCATGGGTAGCTATATCTTTGTGCTGCTCTCTCTGCTCTGTCATTTTTGCAATGTGATATTCTGCTATCACTGTCATCACCAAGACCCTCACCAGCTGGGTTCCCTGGACTTTGGACTTCCCAACTTCTGAAACTGTAGCAACAAATTTTGTTTTCCTTATAAATTGCCCAGTTCCATGTATTTTGTTATAAGCAACAGAAATGGACTGACACAGAAAATTGGTACCAGAGAAGTAGGGTGTTGCTTATAACAAATACTTGAAAATGTGGAAGCAGCTTTGAAACTGGGTGTTGAGAAGAAGCTGCAGGAATTTGGATGAACAGGATAGGAAAAGCCTAAATGCTGGTGGAAGTTTAGAAGACAAGAAAACCAGGGTAAGTCTTAGAGATTAGTTAAATTGTGGTGACCAGAATGCTTATGGAAATATGGACTATAAAGACTGTTTTAAGGAGGTCTCAGATAGAAATAAGGAGTTTTTTGAAAACTGGGGCAAAGATCAACCTTGCTATGAACTGTCAAGGAATTTGGCTGCATTGTGTCCATGCCCTAGGACTTTGTGGAAATTGGAACTTAAGAGTTGTGAACCAGAATATTTGGTGGAAGAAATTTCTAAGTAGCAAAGCATTCAGGAAGCTGTATGGATACTTGTAACAGCCTATGCTGAGTTATGGCAGCAAAGGTATGATGTAAAGCTAGAATTTAGAATTTGTATCACAGCGCACACTTCTCAGGATTGCGCTGTCTCCTGGCACGGCCGCTCCAGACCCGTTGCCATCTTGGGAAGTTTGGTGGAAGAAATTTCTAAGTAGCAAAGCATTCAGGAAGCTGCATGGATACTTGTAACAGCCTATGCTGAGTTATGGCAGCAAAGGTATGATGTAAAGCTAGAATTTAGAATTTAGAAGGGAAGCAGAGAGTAAAGATTTAGAAAATTTGTAGCCTGACCATGTGGTAGAAAAGCAGAGAGCATTTTCAGAAGAAAAATGCAATGGTGCTAAGAAGATTAGCACAAAAGAAAGGGATTATCAAGAGAAGGGGGGATGGACCTGAAGGTATTGCAGAAGCCTCTGGGATCACCCCTTCCATTTCAGATCTAAAGACCTAGGGAGACAGAATGGTCTTGGGGAACAGGCCTGAGGAGCCCTCCATGGGCTTGCTGCTCAGGACCACCTTGGGAAGCTGCTTCCAGAACTAGCACTCCACCTGCTTTGGATGCTCCAGGCAAGGCTAAAGTGGATCCAGGTGTGGCTGGACCTGCAGCTTTGGAAAATGTAAGCTGGAAGCCTTGGCAGCATCCATGTGGTGGTAGGTCTGCAGGCTCACAGAAAGCCAGAGCTTGGAAGGCCTGGAAGCCTCCACCTCAGTTTCAAAGGATGTGTGGAAAATCCTGGGGGCCCAGGAAGAGATCTGTCACAGGGGCAGAGTCACTGCATAGATCCTTCACTAGAGCAATGCTGAGTGGAAATGTGGGGTCAGAGTTGCAGCAGAGAAACACCAACAACTCCATGCCTAGTGGAGCCATGAGAGCAGGACCGCCATGTAGACCCCGGACTTGTGGAGCTACCAGAGTGCAACACCAGCCTACGAGAGCTAAACATCATCTGAGACCAGGAAAGCCATAGAAGTGGAACTGCCTGAGGACTTGGGGACTCACCCCCCACACCGGCATGCAGGGGATGTCGAACATGGAGTCAAGGTACATGATTCGCCAAGTTTGAGATTTAATGCTTGCCCTGCTGGGTTTCAGATTCATTTGGGACTTGTTACCTCTTTCTTTTGGCCTATTTCTCCCTTCGTGAGTGGGAATATGTACCTTATGCTTGTCCCATCATTGTATCTTGGCAGTAGATAACTTGTTTTTGACTTCACAGATGGGACTTTGAACTTTGAACTTTTGAGCTGAAATAAGACTTTGGGGATGGAATGAATGTATTTGTATGTGAAAAGGGACATGAGTTTGGGGGGTCAGGGTAGAATGCTGTAGACTGGATGCCCACCCCCCCCCCAACCTCATTGAGGTTTAATCCCCACTGTTAACTGTTGAGGGTGGGAAATCCTATTACGGTAATTGAAAGGTAGAGCCTTGAAGAGGTGATTAGATTGTAGGACCCTGCTATAGTGGATGAATTAATAATGGTGGTCATGGGCATAGTTCTGAGAGCTTTAAAAGGAGGGTGTGTGAGTACCCTTCTCTCTGCTCTGCTCTCTCTGCTCCACCATTTTCACAATGTGATACTCCGCTGTCACCATCATCACCACCAAGAACCTCACCATATGTGTTCCCTGGACTTTAGACTTCTCAGCTTCAGAAACTGTAAGAAACAAATTTTGTTTTCCTTAATTTTCCATGAATTTTGTTACAAGCAACAGAAACAGACTCATACACTAACTCAACACTTACCCCAGTTCAGTTGAAGGAATTTGACACCTTTCATAATTAAAATTAAAAAAGCATAAATCTTTAAGGCACCATAGTGAACCTCTGCAACTTTCACAGTGGAGACCGATATTCTGCAGTTACTTCTGTGTTTATCATGTTGGCATGAGCCTCTTGGGGAAGGGAATGATAATTGCTTGACCCTTTACATGCTGCATAATTAATCCTGTTTATCTAATGGCTGTTTCATCTTATTCTTGCTGTTTTCATTATCTCTGTTCTTGCTGTCTTGCCCTCAGTTGAAAATCCATCCTTCAGTTTAGGGGCTTGGATTCTGGTGAATTCAGAATAGTACCATGAGGGATAATGAGCTTGGCTTTTGAGCCAGGCTGGGCTGTTTTGGAATTCTAGACTTGTCTCTTAGTGTTATTTGTAAGACTAGGAGCCATTTACTTAACCTGTGCTCATCCCACATTTGTAAATTTACAGCCTGATTCCAACTTTCCTAAGGGTTTGAAGGACCAGCAGCCATGACCACGGAGAAGCCAGAGACACAGAGGGGAGCCTTGACACGTGCCCATCCTCCTTCCCACCTCTCCTTGAAGGGCACACTGTCACATGGGTTGCACACTGCTTGTGTGTCTTGGGGTTCCTGGGAATTGATTCTTGATCAGCCTGATATGTCTGGCCCTCCATAACCCAGCTCTAGTCTGTCTGTCTAGCTTCATCTCCTGCTTCTTCCTGCTGGACTTGTTTACTTCAGCAGCACACTCATGATTGTATTTCTCTTCACTTTGTTTATTTACTCACTCTGTGCCTTTGTTTTTGATGGTTCCTGTGCTTGGCAGCCCTCCCTTCGTCCCTTATCTACTTACCAAACCCTTCAAGATTCAACTGCGGCGTCATCTCTTCCAGGAAGCCTTCTGTACCTCCACCCTTCAAATGGTCATGTGTCTCCTTTAGTATGACACTCACTGTATTACACTGCAATTATGTGTTTGTGTCCCTGGCTCTTCCAACTTGCATATACTCTCCTCCAGGTGGGGACAATATTTGTTAACCTCTGGGTCTCCAATGCATAGCACCTTGATGGGCACACAGGAAGCACCAAATAAAGAACAATTAAGATCATGATGATAAATAGAATTGAATTTACCCCACTGACATGCTGAAGAATATAACGAACCCAACCATAGTACTTCTAATATGAAAGTATAGTTCTCTAAAGTCAAACAGATTAATAGCAATAACTTATGTATTCATGGAAAATGCATCATAGGCATTAAGATAATTTACAATAAGGTTATGAATTATTCATAGTCAATATATCAGCTTATCTAATTACTAATGAGTTATTTTTTAAAGTTCTAAATAGGTCAAAGTCTTTTGGTGATGTAAGAATTGACCAATAGATTAAATATTACCACTTAAGTATATCAGTGGAAGGATTCATATGGAATTCCCACCAATAATAATCATAATAGGAAGACTAATAGATTGCATGTTGGTTGTGTTTCTTGGGTGGCAAAG
>NW_007731327.1:96406-100619 GCF_000696425.1 Galeopterus variegatus | reverse complement strand
GGTGATTTTCAAACACTTTCTTTTTTTAATCACATAATTATTTTTTAAACAAATTCCTAATCGTAACCCAGCTTATAAAGCTTCCATACACAGAAAAGCCCAGTTGAAGTGGGAGCCCCACCCATCCTGCCCCTCCCTCGCTGTTTATGGCATGTCCCATGACTTCTCAAAGTACGGACTGAAAACCACTGGTCTGTGTATTCCAGCCCTCTGTCCAGCACTGACCAGCTATCCCGTGTGCCGCCCATTCCTGGACACCCCAGGTGATATGACACTTCTGAGGGAGTCTGTCCACAGTGGAACAGGGATAATGTCAGTGACGTCATCATCAAAGGAGACTGAATCTACTGTGGGATGTGAAGGCCACTGATAAACAGTTCCTTCTTTTCCCCAACTGAGTGCTAAACCAGCTGGATAATGCAACAAATTGGAGAGTTTTGTTTACATATTTATCAAGGGGACACCCGAGTGCTGAACTGTAGAATTAACTACTTAATTACTCATCTACAGCAGTACTGATAGCTACAGGCCTCCTCTGCAGATGTCCTCCTATAACAGGCATAACCCAGGGCTGAGAGTGATGGAGACCAAAGCCAGAGAGAGGACAGGAGCCAAGTTTCTGATCCAAAACTCAGCATTTGCCCAATAAATGGGCAGGGAGAGGGTACCAGCCCATTTCCTGTTGCTTATAACAGAATACCTGAAACTGGATAAGTTATAAAGAAATAAACTTTATTTCTTACAGTTTGGGAGGCTGAGAAGTCCAAGGTCCGGAGGGCACATCTGGTGAGGGCTGCCTTCTTGGTGGGGACTCTCTACGACAACGCAGGGTGTCACATGGAGAGAACAGCAAGAGTGCTCATTAACCTGCTCACTTGTTCTCCTTATAAAGCCACCAGTCCACACCCATGATAATCCATTAAACCATTAACCATTACTCCATGAATAGACTAACCCGTTCATGAGAGCATAGTCTTCACAGTCTAATCGTCTCTTAGAGGCCCTGTCTTTTAATACTGCCACGTTGGGAGTCAAGCTCCGACATGAGCTTTGGAGGAGACAAACATTCAGACCACTTCACAGTGGACAGGATTATCATGTTAATGTATGGCCCTCCATGTTGAAAACACATTAAGAGAGGAGAATTAGAGTTTTCACCCACAACACGTGCCTTCTTACAACTTCCATCTATTGACTCTAACTCCACTCAGTGGGACCTCTCCCACAATGGATAGTCTTTGGAGAACCAGACACATCTCTCAAGCTGCACTGAGACCCTCATCTTTTTAAAATGTTCATTTAGTCATCCACATGGAATAACTGCTAATTATGTGAAAGAAACAGGAGTAGAAGATGAATAATATTCCATCCCTGACTTCCATGAGGGGCATGGTTGTGCAACAAATATACACAGGGAGAGAGACAAAGACTGAGTTGACTTCTTATATGGCCAGTGCCATATAGATTTCCCTGTTATCATTTGACAGTCACTTTTTCTTTGGTGCTGGAGCTGGACAGAAGCAAGTACACACATGTAGAATGGAGCAGATGCCTGGCTTGGAGTGTAACTTACACCTGAGATTCTCAACCTGAGGTGTAACTTACACCTGAGACTCAACTGCCTCCCCCTCCCCTGACACCTGCCCTCCCGTCAGGCCCAGCCTCAAACCTCATGCCCCCTTTTTCTCCTGCTCAACAAACTCTGTAGATGTCAGTGAGGGGACAATAGGGGTGATTCTGTACCTTATAATATTCATATAAAAAAGTCACTTCTGATTTTTATATTTTAACTTCTTGGTAAGAAATACCTGTACTTCAACTCATAGCCAGTCACCATGATTCAGAGGACTGGGACACAAAACTTAGGAATTACTGACCAAGACCCCAGCGATTTGTGGATGACAGAGAAGGCATTAAAGGCCAGAAAGATAAAGTCATTTCCCCAGATCACAGCTAGTTAGCAGCAAAGCTAAAGCTAGCACTAGGGGGTTTGGTTCTCTTTGCAATTTATGGAGCTGGTTTCCTTTTTAAACCTGGGCCCTGGCCTGAGTTAGAAGCTCAACTCTACTGCTCCCTGAATGTGTGCACACAGGCAAACTATTCAGACTGCCTGAAGCTCAGTTCAAAGAGGATGTTGTTCAGCATCCAGATTAAAAGTGTGTGGGCTCCAGTGCCAGATCACATCTGAGTTCTTGATATGACATTTGCTTGACATGAGACCTGAAGGCAAGTAATTTACCATTCTATGGTTCAGTTTCCCACTCTACAAAATGGGTGTAAATAATCAGACTTACTTCATAGGTTTGACGTGATAATTAATTGTTGAACACATGTAAAGCACTTAAACAATGCATGACAGGTAATAGGGTCAAACAATAAAATGTTAGTTGTTTAATGCTTTTCTGATTATTATTATTACTTTCTTATCAGTAAGATGAGATAATCATGTAAAATTCATTGAATCCCCAATGGGAGTCACCCAGGGACTAAAGATAGAAGCGGGCACACTGCAGACATAATGAACAGTAGCAACTATTGATAGCCCTCTAGATTTTGATGTCTGATGGAGCTTACATATCTTATTCAAATAAACATCTAGAATGTTAAAAGCCAATTCCATTTATGCATTCTCCCATAATTGTGACATGAAAAACATATTGATATTTCTTGAATAAAAAAAGTCTTCTTTTTATGGGCACAATTAAATTATTTTGAAAAGCTGTCAGTGTTTGCCACATGCCGAGTAAAAATCAGATTGCATATGTATATTATATAAAGCATAAATAAGTGAATTTATTTTGAACATACATATCTATAGCATGATTATTGTAGCAATCTAAGAAATCCTAATCCCAATCCCAAATTGTGTAAAAATCCCACAGTTCTAAAGTAGGGGGAGGTGTGAGCAGGTTGGACCTTAAAGCCAGGCTATGTTCATCAAGTCTATACTGTGGCGATGTTTTGGTGACCTGTAGAGGATGCTGCAGTTCAGTCATTCGCTCATTCTTTACATATTCAGTGAATGTCTGTGTTATAGGTGTTTCACGTTCAGAGACTACACATGGTATCTACCTACAAGGTGTTCAGAGAGTGTTGGAAAGAGAGAGATATACAAAATTAATTGGTGTACTGACATATGTATGAGAGACCGGAGAGGAGGAGGTGGTTGGAGAGGTTCCCTGAGACACCCTTTGACCTGAGTCTTGGTGGTGAGTCAAGGTTAGTTCAGAAAGGCTCGAAAGAGGAAAAAAGCAACTAAAGCACTGGAGAGAAACAAGAGCCAGCACATGAGTCTGGGAATGTGGTCAGAGCTTATGTTAAAGGGCCAAATGCCACACAAAGGACCTTGCACTTTATCATATAAACTGCGGATAATGATATAAAGTGACATGCTCAGACTGGTGCTGCATGGAAAGTAAGACCAGAGCAATGAGCCCCATTAGAAGAACATTTTTAATAATTCAACTGAGCAATATAGAGAACTCAAACTAGGGCAGAGAGGAGAGAATTCAAGAGGTGAAACCTTCAAGACTTTCTAACAGATCCTTGAGGTAAGAAAGAAGTCTGGAGTCTGGGGGAGCTCTCTAGCTTTCCTGGGTGTCAGGCAAAGTAGGGTCATTAACAAAGACCAGAGGGAAGAGAAGGATCTGGTAAGGGGGACAGTGATACACTCCATGTAAGTTGGCTCTGTGACAACTAGGCAAGCTATCCAATCAGAAAGTTGGGATATAGCAATCCGGAAACCAGGGTAGGACGTAGATTCAGAGATGTAGATTTGAGGCATTTATGTAAAGGTAAGAGTTGATAGCAAGCTTAGTTATGTCTAATTGTTTTACACAGTCAGCCCTCAATATCTGCAGGCTCCACATCCATAGATTCAACCAACCATAGATCAAAAATATTCATAGAAAAAAAAAACCCAAAATAACAGTGCAACAGTAAAGTTAACACAAATACCAAAACAATACAGTATAACAACTACACAACACTTACATTGTAGTAGGTATTAGAAGTAATCTAGAGATAATTTAAAGTGTGCGGGAGGATGCGCATAGGTTATATGCAAATACTTTTTTGGACAAATGACTCAAGCATGACAGATCTTGATATCCACAAGAGTCCTTGAACCAACCCCCATGGATACTGAGGAATAGCTGTACTTCAGTAGGTAGTAAGTGAAGTATAAAGCAAACTTCTTAACTAGTAACTATTT
>NW_007731327.1:94544-95879 GCF_000696425.1 Galeopterus variegatus | reverse complement strand
GTAATCTAGAGATAATTTAAAGTGTGCGGGAGGATGCGCATAGGTTATATGCAAATACTTTTTTGGACAAGTGACTCAAGCATGACAGATCTTGATATCCACAAGAGTCCTGGAACCAACCCCCATGGATACTGAGGAACAGCTGTACTTCAGTAGGTAGTAAGTGAAGTATAAAGCAAACTTCTTAACTAGTAACTATTTTACTATAAGCCAGGCAGTCTCCCAAGCACTTCAACTTCAGCATTGTCAGGACATTCCACGTTAGGAAACTAGCGTTTCTGATGTCAAGGGAGTAGCCCAGTCACACTGTTCGTGAGGGGCCAATCCACCAGCAAAGCACAGGCCTGTTTGACTCCAGATTTCGTGTTCAAACCAAACCTTGTCACTGCAGAGCTCCCAATGGGCTTCAATTAAGTGAAAATTCATTTTTTAGGTTTCTAAGTGGATCACCGTTGAATCTTAAGCTGTACGATCCACAAACATGTTCACAGAGGCTGTCATCAATGAGTGTATCCTCAGTAAGCAAACTTCCTTTTAGCGTGCACTGACTTTACACTGGGGCATTGTGTAAGTCCACGTTTTACCTAAATGGTCTCATTTAATCCTTAACAGCAACCTATGACGTCGATTTCATGACTGTCCCCTCTTTACAGATGATGTACCCGCAGCACAGGGGGAAGAGGAATCCTGCCCAAGGTGACATTGGAGAAGGTGGCAAAGCAAGAACTCAAACTTGAGTTTGCATTTGAGTCTCAAAACCAAGACACTTTGCCCTGTACCTCATGCTCCAGACTCTATTTTACTCCCTCCCAACTATACAAATATTTTCCTCTTTACACTGGGCTTAATTCAGCCACAGAAAGGGAGAGACACCTGTCTTTTGTCACGCACCTATTATGGATTGGGCCCTGGCCAGGTGACCCCCACGTGTGAGTTCCTGTGCAGCTGAATGGCCCACCTGCCCTGCTTGATTCCTGTTTTATTATTTAGGACTTTCGTTCTAGACTGTTGAAAAGGGGGTTGCTCAAGTGTTCTTGTTCTGTACTACAGAGATTATGCACAGCTTTTCAATTGACCTCATGCAATTTTAATGGATATACACTGGCTCTTCTGCTCCGACATGGGCTCTGCAGGCCTGGAGGGCTGGCTGATGGGATTTCCTGCAGTACACCATGCACTTTCAAAAAGTGATATTGTTGAGTAATTCATGGAGAATGGATCTTCTTTTGCTTTGTTTGTAATAATCTCCAGCCATATGTTTTTCATGACTTTTCTTTATATTTACATTTTGACTTCTTATCTCAATGTTCATGTTGGATCATCAGCCTTATGAAG
>NW_007731327.1:91518-93154 GCF_000696425.1 Galeopterus variegatus | reverse complement strand
GTTGGGATCCATTGCCGGACATGGAAAAAAAAAAAAAAAAAAAAAAAAAAAAAAAAAAAAAGAAAGAACTCCAAAACATGCTAAGCCGTAAAGCAAAGAATAGACAAATATCCACAGTATTCTCCAACCTGTGAGTATGTCTGTGTTTTCAGGACATACATACATATAAGTACACATGCATATTCATATGCACATAAATGCTTGGAAGTATTCTAGAAAAATCTGCAAGAAATTATTGTTTTCTGGGAAGTGGGATACTTTGTGTTTCCTTTCTTGATATTAAGATTTTTTTTAATCATATCTGTATTCTATTTTGAAACACAAAATTAGAGTGTTTGCCGTTTATGATGCCTGTTGAAGATCAAATGAGATAAAGCGTAATGGGACTGTCTAGGTACTTCACAAGCAGTGGCTTCCTTCTTGCTCCATAGACTTGCAGAGTCTGACATGCTCCTGCTCTCCTGCTGTGCACGAGCTCTGCTAGCCTTTCTACAACTATATAGGCTTATCTGCATTCAATCTTCATAAAATAGGAAAGATGAGAAACAGGAATGTATGATTACATGTTCTAGTTGGCTGAATTTTCTGGTTATAAAATGGGCAAGCCTTTTGACTCCAAAACTTGCTGAATTCATATCGGAAGGTATCTGGCAACCTGTTAATCCAAAGCCGGGTTTCAGAGCTGAGAAAAGCAAAGGCCCTGAGAGTAAAGATTGCTGCAGAGGGTCTCTCCAGTGGACTCTGCAATGTGCTGCTGAGACCTTGCTTCCATGTGCAAGCCACTCGCACTACTGGGGATGCTGGCGGCCAATGCAATCAGCTTGGTCTGGGTACTGCCCTGTCTGGAGAGAGCTGCTGACCCAAGGTCATGCCTCCTCCCTGGGGTAACACACACCCAGTACTGGTCTTTGCATGTGTATAAAGACCTATCCCCTGCTCTGAGTCCAGGCAGCTCTGCAGGTCCAGAGCTCCCCATGGCATCAGCTGAGGTCCCTGTTGTGCCTGCATGTCAGTGCATTGCAATGTCTGCATCTGTCCTGTCCTCCTCCCTACAAATGTGCTCCTCAGTGCACACCCCAGGACCTTCCTGGAGTATCTTTCCTAGGGAACTCAACTAAGACAGTCTCGGTACTAGATGACAGCAGACCTGAGACTTCTGTCCAAGTCTCCAGATTTGTAGCACTTGCCCCACACATGACCCAATCATCATGACATGGTGGTCAGGGTTGGTATAATGACACTTGCCATTGTCTGCCTACATGACACTACAGGGGATGTAGATGACATGTGGGTGGGTATTGACCCCCACCAGACCTGTTCTGCCCCCTCTGGACCAACTCAGCCCTCTTAGGTGACAGCAGGAGAAAGGAGACCAAGCAAGGCAGGAAGCTGCCCCAGTCACTGGCTACACAGACCAGCTCACCAAAGCCAAGAGGGTGGAATCCATCAACTCTCCACCTGAAACTTCTTCCAGCAGGATACGTAAGGCAGCACAGGGACATGAGAGCCACTGCTTCCTCCTGTCACAGCCATGTGAGCAGAAGATGGGCAAGCAGGTCCTAATTCCACAGAGTATCCCAGCACACGACTGAGTGACTCCCAGTTCCCGCTACCTAAGACCTTCTCCGAGGGATTC
>NW_007731327.1:78003-91043 GCF_000696425.1 Galeopterus variegatus | reverse complement strand
TCCCAGCACACGACTGAGTGACTCCCAGTTCCCGCTACCTAAGACCTTCTCCGAGGGATTCCTTTGCTCTCTGAACAAATCCTTACTGAAATTCGCTACAGAAAATCATCTCTTGAGTTGGCAAGAAAGTCAAACCTGCCCTGTTTCTACCTTTTCATCATGTCTGTGTCCATGAGTCAATTGTGGACTTAGGCATCTTTTCTTGTTGGACAAACCACTTTGTAATTCTGCTAGTGTAATCCATTCCACATCTACAAACAAAATATACTGTACAGAGCGCCCGACACGGCAGCTCGCGTTGACAGCCTCCCACGAGGCGCTCTTCCAACACAGATTACTTAACCTCACAACCTCTTGCTATTTTACAACACATTCTTCTCCTGTTCAGCATCACCTACTGCACACCCACCTGCGACAGGGTCCTTCTAAGTTTCTTATCTCCCCATGAAAAGGAGCCCACCTCTGTCTGCCCTTGTGTCCTCTTCTTATTACAGTGGACCCTACAGTGGAGGAGGGAAAAAGCTCATAAGTGGGTGCCATTTAGGTATCACACACTGTGAGGCCAATGCCATTATCATTTTCATCATCATCATCATCATCTGTTGGTTGTTATTATTGCTGTTGCTATTTAGTATTACTATTTTAATTTGAATGTGTTAAGACGAAGCTGTGGTGGACTTCAATGTTTTCTCCACATGGAAGAATAAAGAAGAGATTCAAACTCAGATCTCTCTTTTCTTGAAATCTTCAACCACTTCCCAGATTTTCTAAAGACCGAACCTGCTTCCCTGAACCTCCAAATATCTTGTGAATGTTGGTGCAGGTGGTAGAAGGTCAGAGCCCTGTGCTACCAGGGCCAGGTGTGATATTCCTCAGCTTATGTTTCTCTTTCACCCTTGCAGGGAAGCTTCTATGTCCCCTCAGAGAACTGCATGCAGCATGCCTACAAGTGGCACCGGGACCTGTGCCTCCTGCTCTTACAGGCCTACAGGGGACTCCACCTCTACTTCCTGGTCATCATGAGGGACATCCCAGAGCTGCCGCACATGGAGCTGGGTAAGGGGATGGGAACAGGGGAAAACTCATCCCAGCAGTGGACATTCCTCTTTTGGGCTAGAGGCTGAGAAAAGTCCGTGTGCTTTTGTAAATGTCACAGTAATGACACTGTTGTTCAGGTAGGTTTTTCTGTGTAGGTTTTTCTATTCTAGCAGGAGAGAATCTTGGAAGTGTAAATGCAGTAAGAAAAGACATGAGTGCCTCAAGGCACATCCATTCACACATTTCTCCAACAAACATTTACTGAATACCTACTACACACCTGGAGCTCCTGGTACATATTGTTAAGTAGCTTTTCAGGGGGAAATACTAGTTTATAACCTTTTCTCATTAGGCTATAATAATGGAGTTGCAATTTACAAAAGGGTAAAACAATCCTAATAAGGAACTACATACTGTACATGTATATTTAATCTGGATGGTTATAGAAACCTCTTAGTATCCATCATGTTTGATTATCTGGAAACAAATTGCTTCTTGCACATGGATTTTCCAAAGATTACACATCATGGAGATCATTGAGCCTGAATCCCTCTTGCTTGACAAATGATGGAATTGGAGCACAGAGAGGTAATACGACTGCTGAAGGTTGCTCAGCAATGTGTGGCAGAACCATGGCAGGAACCCAGCGATCCTGTACTGACTGACATTCCCCTCCCCACCCAGGCAGGGTCCTTTACATCATGTACATCATGTCACAGTTAGAACTGGTGATGTGTCCTGGTTCTGCTCAAAGTTCTGTAATGAAGCCCCTTTGCTTCTAGAACAGAGGTCAAGTTCTCAGCCTGGAATTCAGAATCCTGCTGGGTACCTTCACTTCCCTGCCTATACTTCTAGACTTCAACTGCTAAGATAATTGTAGTTTTGGCTGTGTGTGGCCTTGTACATTGCCTATTATCGCATTAAACACATCATAGAACAGTGACTTATTTGCATGTTTTGCTTCCTCACTGGACTTAGGGTCTGTGAGAGTAGGGTCCCCTCAGATTCCTCATACCTGCTCCCTGGTCTGCAGAGTAGAGGAGTAGCTGCATTGTTATAGTTGAAGCGAATCCTGGTGCTATCTTGATATCCATCTCCATCAGCTCTAACACCCTGGCCAAATCCTGTGCTCAGGTGCTACTCTTTGAGTCATGCAATCATTGATTTTTTTTCAGATTCCAATCTTACGTGTGTAATGAAGACGTGCACAGAACCAGATCCAGTTTACACAGCTCATAGGGAAAACAGAGACTATTCAGTAGCAGTTGGCTTCCTGACATAAACTTTTTGTTTTCAACCCAAAGGAACTGAGTTTGTTCATTCACTCGCTCATCACATTTTATTGAGCAGGTGAAGAGGTGTATGCTAATTAGGTCATGAGCCAGGATCCTAAGGTGCTGAGGGATTGCTTCCATGGACCTGGGCAGCAATGCTTTAATTAAAACCCTTGCCAAAGCTGTATGAAAATGACTGACCACGGCATCATGGAACTAGGGGAGAGTTCAAACACAGTCATAACTGTGACCATTAAATGACAAATGGCCAGAGGCACCCTGCTTCCTGCTGACCAGATGGTGGCGTGGAAGGAAATGATGTATGTTAATGTCAGAGTCAGTGAGGCTGGGCAGCAGGCAGAGCTCTGCCACCCAATTCTCTGGGATTCCAATTTTTCATCTGTAAGATGGAGATACAAATCCATGTCTCCTATCTGGTGCACAAATGTGTATGTGTGTGTGAGTTCATGCACCTGAAAAATCACAAATAAATGTGGAGTCTTTTTCGTCGACACAAAGTGCTGCACAAATGTGGAAATCTGTTTCTCGTAAATGTGTTCATGAGGCATCATCGGTTGTGTTTATCTCTGTGACTTTAATGGCAACTTGAAACTTATGCTTTTTCATTTAATTAGCAATTGCTGCATTTCAGTGTGTTCATTTAATTGTATGTTTATTTTTTTTTTCTTGCTAGAGACCCTTGCTGTTGAAGAAACACTCTCTCAGCTATGCTCAGAGCTGCAGGTAATTGGAGAATATACCCTCGGGTGTGGATGAACGACTGCAGTTACGAAAGGCAAACAGTTGCTTGTTCACTGTAAAAATGAGAGGAGAAAAGACAGGCCTTGTAACCTCACTCTAAATCACACACTGAAGAAGTGCTCTTACGTTCCCTTACCTTGAATCATGAAGCGTGCATTGTGTGCCTCACCCTGTGCTAGGTATTTTGGAAAAGCTAAACAGGTTAACAAGTATCTGTTTTCCTTGGAGCTTGAACTATATCTGTTTATTTGTTCACTATCCATTCATTTAACAAACACTTATTGACTGCTGTCTGTGTGCTTCTCACTGTGGGTGATAGGACCTTGCACCTGTGCTCAGATGGCCTCAGACATGGTGGGGAGGCTAGAGTCAATGATCATAATAGTCATGGGCATTTGCAAAAAAAAAATTCATCAAGCATATGTAAAGCTAGGGCTGGGGCTCCATGATTCCTCGAGCCCATTGTACAGACTGGGTCACAAACCCTTCACACTCAGGTCCATGAGCTAAATAATAGGAAAAGTTCCTGGGAGCTGTGGGTAAAAAATTAATAGGCTTTATTCAGAGCTAGGAACAGCCGCCCTAGTGGCCTCCCGGGGCATCCTGAGAAGCACTGTGTATCTGAGCCATTAGTCCTTTATACTTAAGTCCATAACCCAGGACACCTGAGTGCACATGCACAATTACATTAGACAATAACCAAGGAACACATGGGCGCGTGTGCATATTTACATCAAATGCTCGGCAAGATTCTGAACATCTGAGGGGCCCTGACCATTTTCCTATATTTTCCCAACAAGCATATATGAAGAACATGTGCTTAATACATATTTGACAAATGCATGCTCTTGTTATATACAATCTCTGGAACACTTTCACATCCCATTGAGCTGGATGGTCTGCGTGAGTACTATTATCCTTATGTTAACAAGAGGCAAATTAAGATTGGAAGGAAGACGGGTAACTTAGGATGAGAGACATAGCTAATCAGTGCTGGAAGCAGGACTCAAAATACTCATCACAAACTGACACCTCTGTTTTTTAAGCCAGTGTTCCTCAACCCTGGCTGCACATTATAATCATCCTGGAACTTTAAAGACACACCTTTGCCTGGGCCTGTGCACCAAACTGATTGAAACAGAGTATCTGGAAATGCAGCTCAGGCACTGGTATTCTCATTTAAAGCTCCCCAGAGGACTATTGGGTACAGCCAGGGTGGAGACCCCTGCTTTAGACCATATTATAAAGCTAGCAAAATTCAGCGTCACAATGGACACACAGGAGATCCCATGAGAGGGCAGAGTGCAGGGTATTGGGTACCTAGAGTTGGAGGGCCTCTGGGGGAGGGGCCATTCGAACTGAGCCTGGAAAATGCAGGGACTTGCTTGTAGGAATCAGAAGAACATCACACCGCAAGCACTGTGTATCATCAATGTATAATAAATGAAAGAGCAGCACAGGATTCCGCTTATAAAGTAGAAAAGGGCCTGTGAAGCAGGAAAGGACCTTGATGCCCACGTGGGAGCTTATGCTGTCTAAGCTTGGTGCTGTAAGGACAGTGTGCCAAGAGGACAGCTAAGCAGACAGTAGGCCACAGACTGCAATGGTCACAACTCCTCATCCTTCCTGAGTGAACTCCTGGGAAGGACCACAGGCTTTGCAGCTGCACTGGCCTGGGTTCCAGTCTGGGCTCTGAGCCCTTCCTCACATCAGCTGTGTGATGTGGACAATGGACTCAGTCTTAGGGCCTCGGATTCCTCATCTACAAATCAGAGTTGTTGTGAGGGGTCACGAGAGAGCTTATGAGTGATGACCCCCCACCCTGAGTGCCCAGCTCACAGGGTCTGCTCTGCACAGACAGCCTCTTCCTCCACCACTGGCCAGGGCTGCCTTGGGGACAACATGTCCCCCAGCATCAGCCAGTGTCATGGGCCTGTGGGAGGCGCAGCTCAGCATCCCAAGAGAAAACTGCTCCAATCTGTGTATTATCAGAAATTTAGTTTTAGCAATTGAAAAAACAGAAGGAAAAAACACAGCTTTCCATTTCACAGTTCAGAAGACCTAGCTGAAGAGCTGATTAGCAACTATTAGTGAACACACCCATGCTCTTTCCTGCAGGACGAGTCGAGTTGGGAGGGTGTGAGCTGCAGGTTCTCTGTAAGGGATTCGGAGCCTGCTATGCTCAGCTTTCCAGAAGCTTCTCTTCCAAAGCCCAGGATCCGTGGTGACAGCTCCACGACCACCAACTTACGTTTAGTCATTAGGGATTATGAGCCCCACAAGGTTCTCAGTGCAGTCAGTGACATCTCTTTTATGAAGCACTTGACCAGCTATGTCACCAGTCAGTGGTGGAGGGCATCGATGTTCACACCCAGCGGGACTTCTGCCTCCAGAGCCCGAGCTGCGCAGCTCCAGGCCCACCGCCTCGGTTCCTGCTGCACCAAGGTCCAAGGCCAGGGCGGGGCTGCTACCTGCTTCCCGTATACGTCATTTAACAGTGGGTGATGGGCAGGGGGGCTGGGAATCACGGCTTATGGGGAAGTTTACTTACATCAGAGCCTGAGAGACCTGGCTCTGAATTTCATCCCTCCCAACTGTGTGCCTTTTGACCCATTGCTTCACTTTTATGAATGTCCATTTTCCTGTCTAAAATGGGGATACAAATCACTTATTTTTTCCAACGTTTTTCTCTTTGCCAGTAAGCATGGCAAACTTGCTAGTTGCCTGGCTGGTATTTCATGTGCTTTGTGTGCATTTCCTCATTTAATCAACACAGTGATTCTATAAATAAGTAATCACGTTATGTTCAGTGGATGAAGGAGTAGGGTTAGGGTCAGGGTTAGGGTGAGCTATTTGACAAGAGCCCCAGCCCTCGCAGAGCAGGGCTAGGCCGCGGGTCCCTGTGACACTGGAGCCCTGGCCCCCAGCACATTGCCTTCCTGGGAAGCAGAATTGATGGTGGTGACAGAGGAGGGGTACGGAATGTTTGCTCCTTCCCCATAATTGGTGAGGCATTTTCCCCCCAGCAGCCCTGGGGGTACCAGGAGGGAGGTGCTCGTGTTTCCTGACTCATGCTGTGACAAGTGGGCACAGAACAGTGTGACTTCCTTCAGTCAGTGAGTCACTAAGGGGTGGGCCTTGGGCCCTAACCCAAGGCCATCTGCGGGTCTTACCTGGTTCCTGCAGTGGTTCAGGTGAGACATTTGGGGTCAGGATGCAGGCTGCCAATGAGTTTATCAAACATTTTGTGAGAAGCCAGCTGGTTGTCTTCCTGCTTTGGAGCAGTGCCCCACACTGCAGAGATACCACCTTTCGGTTTTGAAGGACTATGCAGTGCAGGCTTTATTTTATTTGCTTATTTATTTTTGGTGGCTGGCTGGTAAGGGGATCCAAGCAGGCTTTAGTCTGTACGAAGCAAACAAATAGCCAGCTGCTGCAGGGATGAGTTTGGGTGACAGGGTGGATAGGGTGAGTGTGGGGTGGGGGTATCAGCCTACTCCTTGGTTTGCTAAAGGGCTGGCCCTATGGTTGGAGTGGAAGGAACAACACCCTTTCCCGATAACCCCAAAAGATCCAGGTCTCAGTCTGCAGGGCTGTTTAGAGGCAGAACATTGTCACCTGTGACCAAACACAAACAGCAGGAAATGTACCCATCTCAAGCTCCTGCCAGTGGTGGCCGCTGGGAGGATCTGAGACTGTTTCGGGTGATTTTAGACCATTTGAAAGCCTAGAACTCTACAGCAATGGAGTGGTGATTCCAGTGTGTCTTTACTCCATGTGAGTCTTATAAACATTTACTGAGCATCTACTGTGTGCCAACCACTTGGCTATTGGGAGTGCAAAGATGAAAGAAACCCACCAGGACCTACAACCTGGTGAGAAACAGATTTGCTCATGGATAGAACCAGGGTGTGTGGGGAGAGGGATGTGGGAACAGGGAGGGGTGAGACTGATTCTGATTGGGGAGGGGAGGCTGGCTCTAAGGGGGGTTGCTGTGAAGAAGTGGGAGGGAAGGGACTTCCAGGCAGAGGGAACAGCAGTGCAAAACCCAGAGGAAGAGTCAACCTGACCGAAGCCCCTGGGTGCCCCGGGCCATTGTGGCTGCAGCTGCGAGTATGTGATGTTGCTGTGGCGCTGGGCTGGAGAGGGGAGCAGGAGCAGGCGATGAGGACCCCTGCTGTGTAGCCTGATCAGGAGGCGGGATGTGCTGCCCACAGAGGATGAGAAGGTTGTCATGAAACGCAACCACCACGTGCTGTGTACAACAGACAGGTTGTGAGTAGCTACTGGAGGGATCGTCGTATAGTCTTTCCCAGAGCTGAACCTCCTCATGAGAAATACTAAAGATAAACACTGTTATGAAGCATAAATGAGCAGATGCCAATTGTAGGGAGCTCTCGTTTTGTGGGTTTTGGTTTTTGTTTTCTTTTCATTCGTTTGTTTATTGTGGCCAGTCCTCTTGCTAGGAGGTTTTAAAATACATTGTTTCATTTTAGCCCAGAAACATTCTTTTGAAGTGTGTTTTCCAAGACAACCCTCAGGTACAGTGAGGCCAAGTGACTCCTCTAGGCCCCGCTGTGGAGGAGCTGGCCTCGAATTCAAGGAGGCAGAGAACACGAGAGGCCTCCGCAGCCCAGCATTCCATCTGCTTTGGAACAATGAACCAAAAAAGGCAATTAATGTGAAGGAAGAACCTACTATATACTGGTCCCTTTGATAAGTATATTACGTGCATTCTCAGTGAATCCTTATTTTGACTCTGTGAAGTAGGTTTAATTAGCCCTTCTTCCTAGTGGGAGGCATAAAGCTTTAGAGCATGGCTGTCTGCTGGGGTCACTGTTACCTCTTCCTTCCCTGTCCAGCCAGTCCCTGCTCTATGACTTTCCAGCACTGACTCTTGGGGGTAACTAAGAGCTTGAATATTTAGAGCCCTCCCACCCCCCGCCCCAGGGCAGCCAGGGATCACAGAGATCAGCTAGAGGGGGCTGCATTTGAGTAACATCCATTTTTTTCTCCAATTTTAGAACTTCTCAAATTTTGATGTGCATATGAATTACGAGGGTCTTGTTAAAATGCAGATTCTCATTCATTTGTTCTTGGGTGGGGTAGGGGATGCTGCATTTCCAGCAACTTCCTGGGAGATCAGGGTGCAGTTGGTGCTTCTTGGACTGCAGTCTGAATAGCGAGTGTCTGAACTCTAAAACTGTACTTTGGGGTTGCCCTGTATGTTGACATCCAGCAGGCACTTAGCTGCCTCCCCTTTGCCATGCAGTGAGGCTGAGCACAGAGTCCACATTGCATCTGCAGGATGAGCAATGCAGGCATCACCTCCTCCAGGAAGCCTTCCATGATCCTTCCACAGCACTCACTGTGTATCTCTTTCACATTGCTTTGCAGGGGCTGTATGCCTCTTCTAGGACTGTACGTATTTATATTTGGCTCCCCAGAGCTCAGCACAAGCCCTAGCACAGAACAGGCCTTCAATAAACAGAACAAGAGTGTGAACAAAGGCACATGGTTAGAGCCCAGACAGGAGGGGGGGGGAGGTGTGGCAAGTGGCTTAGCCTTTTTTCAGGGAGTTCCCCCTATGAGCATTGGGCCCACATTGCCTCCGTGTTAGCATGAAGGGCCTCTGCAGGGTGTGCTGAAGAAACTTTTCCTAAGCCCAACATCTAATTGCACAGGCCTAGGGATCTGTGAGAATACAAAAGTCCTTTTGCAGCTTAATTAGAAGCTGCTGTAACCTCATCTGAAGCCATTTCTGTAATCAACTGAGGGAAAAAAAATAATTCTCAAAACACGTTTAATGAATCTTTTCTTTTTTTCTCTTATACTGTCTGGTGGTTGAGCTCAGAATTCATGGCGTGTTTGCTGCTACTGCTGTCGTGGAGGGGAGTGCTGTGGTGGCACATTAGGAGGCCCAGGAAAGGACGTCTGAGTTACGGAGGCATGGGGCACCTCCCATTGATGCCAGGTCACCTAATTGTTCAACAAGAGTCACTAAGTTCCCAGCATCTACCAGCCCTTGTGCCAGGTGCTGGGCGTACTGCAAAGGCTAAAACTCGAGGTCCAGGCGGGGAGGGATGCGGGAGGTAAAACAAGCAGCAGCAGGTGGCTGGAGGAGCCATGAGACAGGTCTGTGCGGGTCAACTAGACTTCAAGGAGAGGAGGTTAGTCTTGCTCTAGAATATAGTAGAAGTTTCACAAGAGTCATCAGAAACATGGAGACACAGAACTGACTCCTTAAATGGTGGCTGGAAGCAGCCAGGTCCATGCAGTTTAGTGTGGCTGGGAATAGACATGCATTGGACCAGGAGGGGAGAAAGCCAGAGGTGAGGAAGGAAAAGTTTTGAGGGGAAAAATGGAGCCGAGTGTTGATGCAGGGGATTGGCTCTCATTAGTGAGGGTTGCTGCCTGGAGAATCTATACACAGGCCAGTTGGAGCCCATCTAAGAGCCTCACTGTCCAGCCTGAAGGTTCCCAGTGACTATCCCTGTTCCTCAGATCCACCCCCCCACTCTGTATGTTTGACCTTGGTGCATGGGGTGAGTCAAGAGGGGATTTTCCCTGTTTGGCCCTGTTTCTCACAGAGCCAGTGCTGGAAGCAGTGCCACCATCAGAAGAAAGGGAGGGCCATTGTCTCCTTTTGGAGTTTTGTAGCTTGCGTCATCCTCAAAAACTGATTTCACCTCTTAGAAGCAGCTCAGAGATGCTGAGGTGGAATGATGCCCTGTATCTGGAAGCTGATCCTCAATCATAGAGCAACAATACCCAACATTTAGAGAGCCTTGCTGTGTGCCAAACTCCTCCTTCCTCCTTCTGATTCTCACTCTACCTGATCTGCCTCCATCTAGCATCAGCCTTCAGTTTGAGAACAGCCAAAGGAACTTCCAGTGTTTCAGGCCAGGCATTGGTCTTAGATATCCCTATATGGTATTACATCTAAAAGTAGTCATTTTCTTTCCCGATGAAAAAACTGAGGCATAAGACAAAGAAGAGAAAGAGATGGGGTTTGGAGAGTCTGTGGCCGTTGGTGCCCGGCACGCATGGTAGAGAACTCCACAGCCCACTCCACCATTCACCCACCTGCTATCTGCACCACTTAGGGGGCTCCCTGCAGACAGTTACCCTCTTTTATTCCTCTCTGCATCACTTATTCTAAGCATGTGCCTGGGGTGTGGAAGATGCTCATTAAATGCTTGTGGAGTAAATGATGAAGCTGAGAGCTCAGTATCAGCCCTTGGCAACTAGCTCCCCACCTCTCCTCAGGGTCCTGGCCTCTCTTCTCCCCTCTCCAGAATTCAAGTTACTCCCCGAGAAGATGGCTCTCCTAGTTTTAATCCACAGCTCTCTAGAGTGTTTCTGCCCAAAGTGTCTTTCCCCAAAGGCCCCCAGACCCTTTCTAGTATGGCCCCTACAAGTGTCAGTTAAGGCACCTGGAAGGCTCCTTAAAAGAAATATGACATGACTTAGGGAGGACAGCGGTGGCCAAAGCCATGGAACAGCAGCCATGTGCCAGTCACCTAGCTACTTAGGTGCCATGAGGTTGTTACAAGTCCTGCTGCCTGTCGCAAACAAAAACAAATGACTCACAAGTCAAATGTTGGTGAACGTGAAAGTCAGCTTTTATTCAGGAATACCAGTGACCTGAGGAGAGATCATGGGCTAACCCATCTCTCCAGTAAACCTAAGGAAGAATGGCCAGACTAAAGCCATCTAAAAGACTCACATTTACCGACGGGGGTTTTAAAGAAGGGGCTGAGGGAATGGAACGTGGGAAATGAAAAGCAGGGGGGAGGGGGATGTTAGCTGCAGGGCCTCCGTGCAAGGAGCCGGGTACAAGGTCTCGCCAAGGCTCCCTCTGCTTTCTGCTCCCGTCCTTGCTGTTGTCTCAGGGTCCTGCTTGGAGGGTGGGATCAGCACAGCTTTACTGATGTCTTGTTTGGTTTCCCAGGGTCCAGATAGTACCTACCTTGTAGCAAGTCTGCAGCTCCAGGCTGACTGGAAAATAACTTTACATTTATGTAAATAATGTCATCTTGCACCATAATCAAGTTTCAAAATATCAAATAACCATGGGAAAAGAAGGAACTCAGAGAAATGAATGCCAAGAAAAAAAACTGTCTTTTTAAAATTTGCCGATGGCCCATGTGGTTTTAGATACCAACGTGGCTTCAGTCCTGCTCACTCCAACGAGGAAATAAAGATTTTATCTTTGCATTAGTCCATTTTCTGATGCTTATAACAGAATGCCGGAAACTGGGTAATTTATGAAGACATAAAAGTCATTTCTTACAGTTTTGGAGGCTTGAAAGTCCAAAGTCCAGGGAACACATCCGGTGAGGGCCTTCTATAGCAATGCAGGGTACCACATGGCGAAAATGGGCTGAGCGAGAGAGAGCTAAGCTTCTCACCTGCTCTCTTTATAAAGCCGTCAGAACCATGACCATGACCTCCCATTTAACCATCAATGGAGTAATCCATTCACGAGGGCACAGTCCTCACAATCAAACCACCTCTCAAAGTCTCCGTCCAAAGTCCAGGGAACACATCCGGTGAGGGCCTTCTATAGCAATGCAGGGTACCACATGGTGAAAATGGGCTGAGCGAGAGAGAGCTAAGCTTCTCACCTGCTCTCTTTATAAAGCCGTCAGAACCATGACCGTGACCTCCCATTAAACCATCAATGGAGTAATCCATTCACGAGGGCACAGTCCTCACAATCAAACCACCTCTCAAAGTCTCAACCTTTCAAATACGAAAATAGGATGACCCACCCTCTGACCACTGCTGCAATGGAGATCAAGCTTCAGTGAGTACTGGGGGACGTTCAATCCATAGCAGTCCTTCATAGAACAATGCCTGTTGCGTGAACGTGGCATGGTGGTGTGGCTTAGCGGTTACACGATCCTTCAGTGGAATCCCAGATTTATGTGATCTTGGGCATTCTACCTGCTAACTCTAATTTTCCTTTTTTTTTTTTTCTTTTTGATTACCCCTTTTTGCCTCTCCAGATGCTGAACAATCCAGAGAAGATAGCTGAGCAGATAAGTAAGGACCTGGCCTGGCTTGCCTCCCACCTGAAGGCTCTGTGGACCCAATTCCTGGACACGGTGACTCTGCATTCCCAAGTAGCCACTTATCTCACCCAGGAACATCACACCTTGAGGGTAAGTTGTCACCTGGTATAAATTCTCTAGTCACAAGCATTTGATCTCTTGAGGAAGCTTTACAAGAGTTTGATCAAGAATTGAGTTTGGCCTCGATGGATCTGAGTGTCAGTCCTGCCTGCACCATGCACGTGTGGCGTGACCCTACAGACTTAGGATTTCAGACCTTCACTCCGTCATTCATAAAATATCCACCTTGGCTATCTCAGATGATAGCAGAGCCTATCACAAGGAATATGACACGTACTTTGAAAAGTGTTTGGAAAAAGTGTTTTCAAATGTGAGACATTGCTCTTAGTGTATTTATTTGCCACTAGTTTGGGTGCATGTGGTGGGTACTAACGCATAATAAAAGATGTTGGTCTTCTCATTTAGAACAAGAAGACCAAATATCTGAGTATCAGCATCCACAAAGTGTTTAGGGAATACACTCCCATGACTGGCATTGGGAATTCTATTCAATCTGCATTTATTGACAGTCCCTGTTAGGAAAGATCTAATATTCTAGAAGAAAAAATAAGACCTAGCTATAAAAAATAATATAAAGCAATGAAAGAACAGATTCATAAACATGCATTAAACTGTGTTCATAAGCCAGGTTTGGGCCAAGAGCTATGCATGACAGAGGGCAGCTATAGACGAATAGAAACACTGTTGTTTCAGAACCTGCAGGTTGTGGGCATGGCTTTCCTCCTATCTGTACATGCTGCTTATCTCCCTGAGACTCAATTTTTTAAAATGGAGGTGATACCCACCCAGAGAGTCAAACTTGTTTGTATTGTTTTATTCCTCAGGT
>NW_007731327.1:75367-77538 GCF_000696425.1 Galeopterus variegatus | reverse complement strand
AGCTATAAAAAATAATATAAAGCAATGAAAGAACAGATTCATAAACATGCATTAAACTGTGCTCGTAAGCCAGGTTTGGGCCAAGAGCTATGCATGACAGAGGGCAGCTATAGACGAATAGAAACACTGTTGTTTCAGAACCTGCAGGTTGTGGGCACGGCTTTCCTCCTATCTGTACAAGCTGCTTATCTCCCTGAGACTCAATTTTTAAAAATGGAGGTGATACCCACCCAGAGAGTCAAACTTGTTTGTATTGTTTTATTCCTCAGGTACGAAGGTTTTCCGAGGCTTTCTTTTATATGGAACATCAAAAACTTGCAGTCCTGACCTTTCAGGAAAATCTGTAAGTAACTCATTACACGCCCACCTTACCCCTAACAGTAGCCGCCCAAGACGTTCTCATTCAACGATACTCTTCACGTCATCTCTGGCCGTGAAGGAGAGAAGCCTGCCCAGCACTGTGCATTCAGTCTGCATTTCCTCTGCAGGCAAAAGAAGCAGGCAAATTACAGAGGCGGGAGCTGGCAGGTGGCAGAGAAGGTCAACAGTGAAAGTTTTCCTTTGTTTAGTATCATTATGGTTCTAGAGACAGAATCAAGTCTTCCTGGGTCCCGAAGACATCTGTGCTGAGACTTTTTTGCAAAATGAATTAGAAACAGGTGGTGTGGCCACAAGCTATGTCGGAAGAAAAGGAATTTGCCTGAGAGACTGCAGTAGATATGAGATGCATTGAACATGAGTTAAGCCTGAACTACCTAATTAGTAGGACAGATGAATTTCTAAGTGTGTGCCCCTTTCCAGAAAAAATAATTGAAAAGGACTCAAAAAAATCAGAGGGCCTATGGCAGATAAGGTCATCTTTCTCATAGATTCCCTGGTGAACAGGAGCAGAGACTCCTTCAAGATGTTTTGGCTTTTGCTACACATGTCTAAGGATTTCTTTTTGTTTCTGAATGATATGTTCACCTCAAAAAATAGATGTGGATGGAATCATGTTTGAGATGCCACAGTAACTCTTAACAGGAGAAACACTTGAGATTCGTGCATCACTCAACACAGACCTGGAGTTCTTTTCCTCTTGAATTTTATAATCTTATTTTCTCCCCATATTTTATTCTGTTTAGAAATTACAATGACATCTACAGTTTTCTCATGGATTCTGAGAGAGGAACAAAAGAAACCCATCTTCATGTTGAAATAACTTGTCTAGAAAATTCTAGAGTCTTTCACTCACTCATTCATTCATTCTTTCCAGCCCCCAGCTTGAACTGGCTGAACATATTTTCTAAAACTAAAATCAGAAGAGTTAATGTGACAGATATAAACATAACTTTGAGGGACCCTGGGCAAAATATTGAAAATCGGGACTACTGCAAGAAATCTGTGTCCCAGGGTCACCACTACAATGGATAGACCCTAGATGTTGAACCAAGGCTGTGTTCTCAAGGCACACGAGCACACATGGAGGTGGCGGACACAGAGACAGCTCCTCTCCTGGACAAGCTTGGTTGGAATGCCAACCACGTGTACAATATGCAGATGATATGGCATTCAGACGACCTGGGTTCAAGACCCTGCTCCTCCATTTATTAGCAGTGGGTCCTTGAGAGAGTTGTTTTTCTGTCATTGTGGTTTTCTTACTCTGACTTAATCTCAGTTTCCTTATCTGTAAAATGGGCAGGATAATAGTGAGGAACAAATGAGAACGTCCATGTGCATGGACCACACTGTGCCAGCCACAGACTCTGCTCGGGAAATGTTAGATAATGACTGATGAGTTAAACAAATACTTATTGTCCTCATGAGCACTGGGAATACAGCCGGGTGTTCCTGCTGTGCTTGGTTAATTAAAGACCCTGTCCTCATGGGTTACTTATTCTAGTGGAGAAATGGGCTAGACAAATTATATCATTTCAGGTCATGACAAGTGTAGTGTTTGCTGATTTCCACTGTGTAAATGTTCCCACAATGGTCAATCCCAAGCTACCAACATGTTATCACTGAATATGGAGTTGGGCAGCAATATGCAAAATTAGCTCTTGCAAACCAGGGTGAATTTGCTCTAACACACCTCTGGGTATGGGATTAGGACTGTTTTAGACAAAGTGATATGAGAATGTTTTTCTGAGGCTGTGGCAGTTAAACAGAGTATAAGGTTATGGCAAGCCATA